>NC_046658.1:123030389-123031034 GCF_010883055.1 Belonocnema kinseyi
ACCCGTTTACAGCCGTGGAATTTTCAGAACCCCTCCCCTCCCCCTAATCTGTCCACGTGGAAGTATTTTATGAAAATATAGATATTATTGGTCTTTAAAGCACAATATAAAAAATTCGAGTGTGCCTCGAGTATACCTTGTCTGATTTCAGTATATTTTTTTACAGATTTAGGGGAACGAGTGTCCACGTGGATTCTAGCCCGCCTTCCTCCCCCGCCCCCATGGACAAGTGTGGAATTTTGGCATCCCCCATCCCCCTAAACTGCCCACGTTGTATATGGATGGCCCCTAATATATATGGAATATTATTATTAATTTGTATCGAATAATAATTGATAGTTAATAAGATAAATAATTACTATAAATAATAAATGGATAAATGAAATGAATTTATAAAGTAAATGAGGAAATAAAATAGAATTACAAAAAAAAATCGATAAATGAAAAAAATAATAAAATAAAATGAATTAATAGAGAAAATAAATGAGCAAATAAAATGAAAAAATAAAAAAGTACTAAATAAATAAATCAAATTTAGTGACGATACAATTACGTTTATCCCCACTCGTATGTCTACCATCAAGCTAATAAGTCAGATTCTATTGAAAATGTCCGCCTCGTAGACTTAGATTTAAAATTATATTA
>NC_046658.1:123031044-123052624 GCF_010883055.1 Belonocnema kinseyi
TCATTATAGAGTATCCGTTAGGAAGAGGAAGCTTAACATGGGATTTCCTATACCTGGGGTCGGGGAATCATGTACAGTGTCCGTAAAGAGAGGTAAATAGAGGTTTCATTGTATATTTACATTTTATTAAGAATTGTTACGATTGCGATTGTTCCTCGAAATGTTTAGGATATATTAATTCATGTTAAACTCTTTGGAAAAAAAAACTAGAAAAATTAACAACTGAATCAACTGTTAGTTATACCTTTTTCAAGACAAAAACTGTCCAACGTTCAAGGAGCAACGGCGAATTTTTGATAAAATTAAAAACATTTTGTACGTATTAAAATCCGCCTTTTGTTGATCATAAACTAAAAATTGCTACACTATCTTTTATTTATTTATTTTTTTTTTTACATTCTCATCATTTATGATTGAGAAAGTATCAGAATTGTCCGAACTTTGACACCAGTGTTTTTCAAGGAATTTCCACGTTTCGAGACCCCCTAAATTCGAAAATCCAGTTTTTACGATGGCGCCTGTCTTCCTGTCTGTCTGTCCGCCCGGCCGTCCGTAAACACGATAACTTTCGAAAAAATGAACAAAACAAATCCATCTTTGGAACACTTTTTTAAGGTCCTAAAACAAAGGACGAGTTCGTGAACCAGCCATTTTTGATAAAAAATTCAAAAAGTGAGCGCATTTCGAAAATTTTTGAGACAACTTTTTTCTGAATTTGAAAATTCTATGTACGGATATTTATAGTATTAAAAGCAACAAACAATTTATGAAAGCCCTACAAGATTGTCATAACAAATTTTGGGATTTTCTTGGAAAATCGAAAATTCAAATTTTTTTGCACAAAAAATAATGAAAAATAAAAAATTCCATTTTGTGATCAAACTATGTAGGATACGAAAAAAGATGAATTAGGCAAAATTGTTATCCCAAAAAAGATCTAAAATTTCGTTAAGAATCACATATTGATAGGACGCGTACTTTTCGTTTTATTCGTGAAAAATAACATTGAAAAGAAAAAAAAATGTAAAAATGTATGGAAAAACGGCAAAAATTACGAGAAAAAAAGATTCAACAAAACCTGTTTACAAAGGTCTGTCAGAAATCGAGCACGCAGTGCGAGTGTCACGATGAGAATGTGTACCTCAAAGCCTACAGAGTCTTGTGAAACTTAATCTTTGACCACACTTAACTAAGTAGACAATTCAGAATATTAAGACGCATAAAATACTGCCATCTAAAAGAGATCTTTTTTATCATAATCAAAATGAGAAGGTATTAGTTTTATTTGATTATTAGGTTCATTTTTTAGTTGCTTTTCGAAAAATGTTTAAAAGATCTACTCATAAAACCTAATGTTTTCTAAAATAATTTTAGGAAAGCTGTTACTTAAAATGGATTATCATCCCTGAGCGAGAGAATTTTATTAGGATTACAATAGAAAAAACAACTGGCATTGTTTACTATGACTTAAGTAATTTTCTTGATATGTCAGAAGGATATTATTAGCCTTAACTAGTTAAAATAACCAGAGTAATTTTTATTAAAATTACTATAGTTGCAAAAATGGTAATTTGGTTTGGGGTTAACAGCAATATTAACTGTGAATAACACTGTAAGTTAAACAATTCAAAATTAGTAATTGGAACAAAAATATTTTGTAAAATCAACCACACGTAAAATCTAGTCATTTTTTCTATAGCTTTCCCAGTGCATTCACTGTGCGTTGAGGTAAGCCTGGCACCTGAGATGTATGTTTGCAGAACGTCGGAAATTACGAAATTCATCGATATTGAAAATCGGAAATGAAAATAAAAAAAGGTGTGGGACCATGGGATTTATAGCCTGAACGTCAATGCCCATTGCAAGATTACAACTAAAAATATAAAATATAGAAAAATAAGATTTCCAGGTACACTTCATTATTGAAAAAGTTTGAAATATTTCAGTGCATTCTTTCTATTTGAATTACGTAGGATACAATCAATATTTTTTCTGAAAAAATGAACACTAAAATTTTCATCACGTTTTTAATATCTTCGCATAAAGGGTGTCTCAGTGTTTATAAAACATTTGTGTATTTTTTAATTCTAAAAAAAATGCATCTAAAATAAATCAGTTGAAGGTATTTGAGACTGGGTTTGTTAAATATAAGTAGGTGTAGGTTTTTGGGATTGTTGAATATTACTATGGCGATGAGGATATGAACTAGAGTCTCGGAAAGGTATTTGGGGTGAATATTTTTATTAAAAAATTTTGTTGTCCGTTTTAGTTAAAGAGGTTCCTTAAATGTACTAGGGGTGATTTTTGAGCTTTTTTATAATATTGTAGGGATGGGGTTATTGGCTAAAGTCTTGAGAAGGCATCTGGGGTGATTATTATTTATTTAAAATTTGTTGGCTGTTTTAATTGAAGATAGCTGGGATGGGGTTTCTTAAATGCACTAAGGGTAGTTTTTAGGAGCTGCTGAATATTACAGTGAAGATGAGGGCATAAAGTCTTGGAGAATTTTGCTGATTTCATGAAAATTCTGCTCACGTCAAGAGAATTCGTCAGAATTCACATGAATTTTACTAAAGTTAAGATAATTCTACAAATTTCTATAGAATTCTACCGAATTTATGACAATTTTGACTAATATGGCTACTCGGAGAAATTTGCTATAATTTAACTAATTTCTCGTGAAAATGTAAAATTTGATCAACGAAAAGTAAGCTATTAAAAACTAAAAAGTAAAACCCTAATTCATTGATGGAAAAAAATTATTTGAGAATGTACATAAAAATAAAAAAAAGGTCAAAGTGGAAGACGTGAATAATAGAAATCTTTAATAAAATAACGGGATAGTTTAATACTTTTAACTACTAGAATAATGAGAAGGTCATATTGTGAAATTCGAAACATGACGCAAACCGTCTCCTTCAATTTAAAAACATTGTCTTCTGATTGTTTGAACAAACTTAGGAAAAAATACGAATTTTTTACAATTTTAGAATTAAATTGGATCAATATGGGTAATGAATTACTTATTAATATTTAGGATTTCATTCGGCTGTATATTTTTCTCATTTTCCATACAAAGTTACATTTATTTAGCAAACGTTGTAAAAATTATTTGCTTTGAATAAATATGTAGCCTGTCTTCAATTTGAAAATATTGTCTTCTGATTTTTATAACAAAATTGAGAAAGATGATAATTTTTTACAATCATAAAATGACAAGGGATCAAAATGCGATCCAAATAAATTAAATACATTCAGGGTAACATGCGTTACATTTCAATAAAGTTCTGTTTTTTATTTCCAACATTATTATTTTTTTCTATTTTTTTTTAATTTTTAATAGAAAATTGGAATTATTTAACAAATTTGTAAAAAGAATTTGCCTTGAATAAGGATTAACTTTCGTGTCTAAAGAAGTTCATTCGTATTATTGTATAGCTTGTTTTCTTAAACAAAAGATACTTTGTTGCGTCTCTGAATCAAACTGGTTAAAACTGAACTAATTACCAGTAAAGTTTCTCAAATGTGATTAGCAAAAAATGGGCCGCAAAA
This sequence comes from Belonocnema kinseyi, assembly GCF_010883055.1. NCBI lineage: Eukaryota > Metazoa > Arthropoda > Insecta > Hymenoptera > Cynipidae > Belonocnema > Belonocnema kinseyi. Next base: position 123,034,597 of record NC_046658.1, read on the forward strand.
GATTAGTAAATAATTATTATTTCTATTAGTCAAGATATTTACTAATTCAATAATAAAAAATAACTAAATGATTGGTTGAAATTAATAAACTTATTTAAGACATGTATATAATAAATTTCAAAAGTTATAAATATGGAAAACGTAAAAAAAGAAAAGTTTAATAAAACGACATGATCGCGATTCGCGTAAAATTTTTAACTCTATTGTTAACGCGACCTAGACTGTTTCCAACTTCGAATTGTCGCCTTCTGATTTCTTGCACAAAGTTAAGTAAAATAAATTTTGTTTAATACAATGGATTAATGGGCTATAAATTAATTATGTATATATAGGGCCCTTAGGAGCCACTTTTCATGGAATTATGTTTTCTATGTTCTACATTTTTTACAATTGTACTTTTTTTTAGTTTTTCCTATAAAACTGCAATTATTTAAGGCATTGTGTATCCATGACAAATATATTGCCTAAAAGGTTCCGTGTATAAAAAAGTAATGGTGCTTGTTTTACGAGAAAACGTCACAGCAGTGAAAATTTTTACCTTGCTTCCCAGAATAATAAAAATTATTTTTTAATCAATTCTGGTCCTTCAGGGTTTTTATTTACAGAAATTGTTATGAACAATAAAGCAAGAGAGTTAATGAAGAATAAACAATTTTATTAATGGTCGGTATGAGCTTTGCCACCGTTTCAGGAAAAGTTATGACACCGCGGGATTGACTTGGATGATTTTTTATTAACAAATGAAATTCCTAGACACTTTCCTCTCAAAAATAGAAACTTTTTAACAGCAATTTACGCAGAGATTTTTTCATTCGATCAAACTATTTCTTTTTACTTTGGAATTCTGCTAATATCAATTCTGCTAAGAGAGAATTGCATTTTCAACTTATAAAGAATAAATCTTGAACAAAATAAAAATGATTAAGAAAATAGTAGTTCAATTTTCAACCAAAGAGGTGAATCTTACAAATAAAATCAACTTTTAACAAAGCAGTTTAATTTCCATCCACGTAGTTTGATTTCTAATCAAAAAGTTAATTTACAACCAAAAACTTGAAGTTTCATCCAAAATGATGAATATTTAACCGAAAGAAAAATTAATTTTTCTGAAAGTAGTTCAACTTTTAGCCAATTACTTGAATTTTAAATTAAACAAAAAAATAGTTACATTCAACCTTACATTCATAAACCTAGATAACTTTTCTCAATATTTGAATAATTTTCTTCTATAATAATCAATTCCTTGGAACAACACATACATGAGCTTAAATTCTGAATGCTTGTTAGCTTTCCTCTCCTGTGTAAAAAATGTTGGCAATAAAAATCAATTGATTTTAATTGCACATTTTAACATTTAAACTAGTTTTTAGTTGGTAATTAATTAAGTTAATTAGTTTGTACCAAGATGTCGCATTTAAAGTACATGCGATCCGAATTTCATTCAATTGATTTTAATGGAATTCCCCAATCCAAATTTCTTCAAGCGCTTAGGCTTAGCATATTTAAAAAATAAAATTAAAAAGAAACAACTTAAATAGTAATACTTCAGACCCCCCCCCCCACTCCATAATAAAACCTTGCCTAATTAATCGACCAATAGATTTTATTTTCTTCTGTTTAAAATCATTTTTTCTCTTCGGAGATATTTTTAGTCAAATGAATAAAACTTTGTCAAAGATACGGTTTCTTTATCTCAAAACAAATATTTGTCTAAATGTACGAAGGCACCTCAATTTTATAATACTACAAACGAGTTTTCATTACACGAAATTTTCAAATATGTAAATATAGCTGGAACTATAAAGTCTTCAACATTAGTCCGAAAGCCAAACTGAAGAACTTCAGTGGTGCTTATAAAAACAATAATTTACATGATGATCTGATTATTATGAAATTATGTTCTTCCAATTTTAATGGCGTTATATCACAGGTAATTGTACACTAGGGTGGTCCAAAAATGAATAACAAAATTTTTTTGCATGCTAGAGGGTAACGACCCCCACCCCTCCCCATTTTATTCCAAATCGGAAAAAATAAATTCCCTAATTTTTTATTTTTTTATTTTAACAGGTGCCGGTATTGACTTGAAGTTTCCTCTATAAAATGCATGGAGAAAAATCACTTTTTTGAATTTTTAGAATCATTTTTTAGGGTTTGAAAAAATGTAAAACCAAAAATGTCAATTCTTCATGAAATCAACCTTTTGAACACTGTATACTCGTCTTTTTGCTTAAAATTATTAATATTGGTCAAGCAGAATATTTATTATTATTGTTTAATTAATTTTTAATTATTTTAACAATTGGAATTTTTTGAAATAATTTTTTTTTCGAAAATTCGTTTTTCCCTTAAAAATTATTACTATAAGTCTAGTGGAATATTGATTAACATTGGTTCACTAATTTTTTATTATTCAAACCAATGGAATTTGTTTAAATTATCTTTTTATTACAAATTAATAATATTTCTTCAGTGAAATATTTATCAACATTGATGGATTAATTTTATTTAAAAAATTTTTTGTAATAAAAATTATTATTAAAATATTACTGATAAATTAATTTTTATTGAAATAATTATTAATCAGTAATTAATTATTATTGATAAATATTCCACTAGACCCACAGCAATAATTTTTATTTTTAAAACACGCGAAAACAAACTATTTAAACAAATGGAATTTGTTTAAATAATTGAAAAAAGAACTAATGTTAATCAATATTTCACTAGACCAATAGTAATAATTTTTAGGGAAAAACGAATTAAAAAAAAATATTTAAACAAATTCTATTTGTTTAAACAAATAAAAATTAATATACGAATTTTATTAAATATTCTACTAGACTAGTAGTAATAATTTCAAGGAAAACAAACAGATTTGCAAACAAAAATAATACAAACAAATTCCATTTGTTTAAATAATTTAAACTGAATTAACCAATGATAATAAATATTCCACTAGACAAATATTAATAATTTTAAGTAATAAAAAGACCAGAATACAGTGCTCAAAAGTTCGAGTTCATGAAGAATTGAGATTTTTTGTTTTAAGGGCAGTTTTCAGGTACCCGTGGAGGATGTGTTTGGGGTCTGAAACCCATATGTCTGATAAATAAAATTCTTCGTTGGATATTTCTCAACAGGCCACCATACTTTCCCGTCACATTTTTTCAAATCCTAAAAAATTATTCTCAAAACTCAAAAAAGTGATTTTTTCCATGTATTTTACATGGGAAGCTTTAAGTCAAACCCGGCACCTGTTAGAATCGAAAAAAAATTATGGTATTTCTGTTTTCGGATTTGGAATGAAATTGGGGGGATCGTTGCCCTTTAAAGAAAAAAAGCGTTTTTGAGCCACCCTATTGTACAAAGTTCCGAGCTTATTTGGTTTAATTTAGTTTGTATTCATCTCATGATTGTATACATAATCTTTTTTTCGAATAAATTTATATTTATTATTGTTGCTTAGATTTTAAGTTTAATTTTTAATCTATATTTGATTTAGGTTTTTATTTATCAATTTTAAAAATGAATAAGGTCAAAAAAATATTTCAGTTTATGGCGAAAGCTGCTGCAATTGTTTTGATAGCTGGTTATGGAATGGCTGTTAATTGCAGGGTGAGACATGAAAGGAATGGGATGCTTCATGTTAACTGAACACGTGAGTGAAAACTTTTATTATTGCAAATAATTATTTTTTGAAAACATCTTTGAATTTTATATAAGTTAAAATAAGGGTAAACAACCAGTGCAGGGTATCGCTAGGAGCAACTGACATCTGTAAAAACGACACTAACTCCTAGTAGAACCGCGGTAAATCACACCTATGGCCTCGTTTCACAACCATGAGATGGGTGGCCACATGACACGAGGAAATCACAACGACAGGCCGGTGAAACCCTCTTGTGTGTTGGGGACACGAAGCGACACGAGGATAACAGCCTTCTGCATCCATATCGCAAGTACCTTGACATGTTTTCGGCACGCTTTTACGGCTTTGAGGTTACGAACCAGTGATAGTTCTGCACCTCTGAGAGTACCGATCACAATGACAATTATTTAAAACGAATATTTTAGGTAGAATCGCTGCAGCTCCTTTTCAAGGCCTTGATACCTCTCTTCCTTTTTCTTCTCCGGAGCAGTGATGTTACAATCGGCCGGAGCCTAAAATTTTATCACGAATATAATTCATTTCTCGAAGTTGCGAAGAACGGTGTCGGACCTTGAGCGCGCATTGGAGACTACTTCCAAAAATTTTAGTTCCAGAAAGTTTCACACTATTTCTTTTCAACAATTAATTCTATCTTCCCGAAGCGTAAAGCAGGACAAGATCGCAGCCAAAAGATGATATAAAAACACTCTTTGGGCCCCATTCTGTTTGTAGAGATGCGTTGTATCTCGTAAAATCGGGTCACGGTATAATAAGTCGGAAATGTCACAGCCCTGGCAGTCTGGCATGCAAAAATGAAACTCTGTATCTGAATGAAGTCCTGATGATCTAAGGAAAGAAAAAGTTCTCTCCTTCGATAAGGGCTGATCTGCAACATGGCTATAAAAGTTTCTGTGTATTTTCTTGTAAGTGAGCTGTTGACAGAATTTTTCAACCTCTACTTTCTTTATTTTGGCTTTTAGTAGTGAGGCATCTAGATGACCTCGTGCTTCCTGAGCATTTTTAGAAGAGGATCTCTTTTATTTGCAGCGATTTCAGCTGTACCCAGAACAATTCGGCCACAAAGACATTGGATATCCAGATTTCCAAATGAGAAAGTAAATATAATTTTCCAAAAGGGCATCAATCTTTTTATGCATCTTACAATGTGTGAATGAACCTTTAAGCTTTCCAACAGACAAATAATAAGTCTATGAGAGATTGAATTCAAAGCTTTCCAGTAGTTAATGCAGGCCATCTGGACTGCTGCTCATTGTAGGTGCTCCTGTCAATTAGGAGGTGCCCACGGAAGCCTGCTACATCTTTTTTCGAGCAACGTTGTTGGTACACCTCTCCTCACGCAGGATCAATTCTTCGAACAATTCTATCGTTTAGGATAGATGCAAAGATCTTATGCAGCGAGTTCGACAAAATTATTGCCCTGCAGTTCTTTGAATTGGGCGCCTGGTCGCCAGATCTTGGTGTGTAGAATAAATTTCTCTTACCAAAATTTCTTAATACCATTTGGTCCAGCTGCGGAAAAGTTCTTCTTGCCGCTTTGAGCTTTTTCGCCTTTCTGTAAAAAGTCTCTACCTTGTCAAACTTGCGTGTCTTTTCTTTATACAGAAACTGGGAGATCCCTGAAGAGGTGCGATTGGTCAGCACGAAACTATTGAGTCTTCCTGACTCACCGCTCTCTCTCTCTTTCTCTTCTGTATTCTCCTCCTTATGTCAGGTAACACCTGCATTTTCTCAACTATTTACTGCTTGATTTTTAGCAGCTTTGACTTGTTCAGTGTGTGATGGTAGATCCTCAATTTAGTGGTGAACTTTTGGATCCTGGAAGTGAACTTCCTGCATGATGTTATGTAGTCTATCACACACTGAACACGGCACGCATTTTGTCTTGCCCATCCCTTCGTCTTGTTCAGTTGATGCAAGCTTCCTTTGGTCTTTTAATTTATCATCAGTTTTAGCCTTGGACTTAAATCAGCCAAAGCTCTCGCTGCATCATAAACTGAAAAATTGTTTGTTTAGAGGCTGGACTCCGCCAAGATATGATCACGAAGAGAGGCATCCATTTCAGTCAGTTCTTAGGGCTTAGGAGGTACCTGAATGTTATAGTCGTCCTTGTCCTGAAATCCCTATCAAGGGGTACCTACCTTTCGAGGTTAGTCCTAATGCCGATTCTTCCTCTTCGTCTGTGTATTGTTCATTCAGCAGTTGGGGATGCACTCTGCGTTCATATCCAGTTTTCGAGAACTAGTTAGCTTGATTTCGCAAAGACTTCTGCGAAATGTGCTGCAACTCTGGGTGTTTCTTGCAGCGTAGTAGTCCAACAAGTCAACCTTGAGTCGATTCGTCATCTCAATAAAGTGGAAGGCTAAAAGTATTCAAAAACTTTTTTTTCTAGAAGTAGACATTCAAAAATGGTCGTATAAAAACTGATTAAGCTATTTGATTATAGGATAAAAATTGAGGAAAGAATTACCCATTATGTGGAATACACGTAATATTCTTTGTAGAATTGAAGGGAGTAATCATTTTTCCCATAACTCACATATTTGAACAAATTGTTTAAAAAATTGAAAAATAATTTATTTATAATAAATAATCGTGTTTTTATCAAATTGCTGTTATACCGATATAAATTTCTCTTTTTATTACTATTGGTTTGTCATTAGGGCTTATTAAATCGGAAATTTATTTATAACTCCATACATCATTGATAATTTTTTTAATTTATGACAATTCTTTATTCCCAAATACTATGCCAAGAGTAAATTACAAGAATATTTCCAGAAAATTATTTTTTACCCATAAAATCTATACACTGCAATATTTTTTCACATAAATTGTTTAAAACAATTATATACAAATTGGAAAGTTAAAGAAGTGTTATTTTTAACTCTCATGTCCAGCAATACTTTGTTTTAAATTATATAAAATGTTTATAAAATTTAAAAAATTTTAATATCATTTTCTTGTATGATAAATTAATATGGAGCATTATCGGATATTTTATTAAAGATAATACGATGACTTTTAAACCAAAAAATACGAATTCCCAAAAAAGAAAAATGATTTTCCAACCAAATAGTTCAATGTTCAGAACACACAAAAATTATATTTAGAACAGTTTTATTTACAACCAAATATTGAGATTCAAATCAAAAGAGACGAATTTTTGAAAAAATAATTAATTTTTTTAAAATACAAAGACAAATTTTTAACCACATGGTTGAGTTTTCAAACTAAAAATAATGAAATTAAACTACAAATAGTTGCATTTTTTAAACAAATAAATGAATACCCAACCCGAAAACTCAATTTCTGTAGAAAACAGTTGAATTTTTAAACAAGAACTTTTGAATAAAAAAAAGATGAATTTTCAATCCAAAAAGACGAATTTTTAACAAAAAAAGCGTATGTTCGAACAAAAAATATGAGGTTTTGACTAAATATTTGAAATGTTTACAAATTATTCAAATATTTAACAAAATAGTTGAACTTCTAACCACATATTTGAATTTTCGACCTAAAAGATCAATTTTTAACCCAACAGTTAAATTTAAGCAAGTAGTTGAATTTTCAGTGAAAGATATTAATTCTCACAGTAAACAAATTTTAACCAAAAAAAAGATTTTTATTTCAAATAAAAAGCATTCGATATTAAAACAAAAAATTGTGTTAATTTTCAACAAAAAATAGTTCAAATAAACCAAAAAGTCAAATTTCCTTCTATTTTTACTAACCAAAATTTCTTTAAATATAACGTCAGGAATTTTTTCGCCTGAATAATTTTAGTATTCATGAGCTTATAAATAACTAAATTTTTCTCCTCAATTAGAGCAATTCATTTTTTTAAATGTCCATGAGAAAATTGCCGAATCTAGTCAATGTCAGCTACATTATAAAAGACAAGCGGAGGCTGTATTTCATTCAGTTGATTCCCTTCATCTCGAGGTGATGGAAGGCTACTTGAAAAAAATCTTTTACCTAATATAACAATTGACCATTATTATTAAGAATTGTTTTCCAAGCAAAAGATATATTTAAAAATAAAAATTGAGACTATTAAATACAAGCAAATTCAATCACATATTATGAATAAATAATAAAATTTAAATAATATCTCATATATTTATTCTGGATTAAAATTCTTTAGTTAAACTTCGCGTGAATAAAATAAAAAAAAAATCAAAGTGTGCAGGAATTTAAAAAAAAACTACAAGTGAGGTTTTATGATTTAAAAAAATATGCTTAAATTTAAAGTGAGTTATTTTTAGAGAAAAGTGTTGATTATTAGACAATTGTTTTTCTTGAAGGGTTGAGGAAAATCTTTCTGCATTACTAATTTTTAATTACAGTATTTCTGACCGAAGGGGCCAATCTAAATAGTACAAAAATGACATTTGGCTTGAGAAAGTTGAGAGTTTAGAGTATGAAAAATAATTGCACTCTATAAAAAAGAAGAAATTTCGTGAATCTTTAAATAAAATTAATTATTAATTTTTTCGAGATGGCGATTGGTATCAGGTAAATACTTGAATTATATTTAGAAAAAACTAATTAGACATAATTTAAAACATTGACATTGATAAAAATAATAAATTTTTATCAGTATGGGCGTTGAAATATTATTAAATTAGTATTAATCACTTGAAAAGCTGTAGTAATTAATTTTTGTATTATTTTTATTCACTATCTGAACTTTCTTGATATGGAGTTCTGCTGACAAAATAATTTATTCTGATTCGATAAAATAATCTTCAGTTCGTTATAATTTATTCTTGAAAAAATAACTCAATTGGAGATAAATTGTCATTCTGGAATTTTCTTGTGATGATAAATAAGGTATAAAAGCATTTTCAATCCAGTTTTCCTATAAAGTGCGAAGACAACGCACGTCTTAAGAATAAAAACTTTCAATCCTTAAATTTTGTGAAAATGGATAAAAGTGGTTCGAAAATCCCTCTTTTGAGGTCAGTTTCAAAATTAAAATTAAAATAAAACTTAAATTTAATGTCACAATTTCTCTCAAATGTTTCTGTCTTTGGTTGCTTGAAATAAAAGTTCTCTTTAAGAAAAAAAATGCAATTAACAATCATTTTTTTTAGTGAAGAAAATCAGTCCGTTTTGAACTACAAAGCCTTGAACGTCAATCCTAAAATCAAACAAAAAGAACTGCGGGATTCTAATGAAAATAATAATAATTATGATCAGCCGATTATTATTAAACAATATTCCTCAAATTCGAAAGGTGTTATGGCACAGGTAATTTTCCACATTCCCGAATTAAATATGTAAAAGTTTTTTTGCAAATTTATTTTCAATATTGTACCTAACGCTTTGGGCTCATTTTAAAATTTATATCTAATTAATATCTTAATTTATATTTCTTGATAGTGAATAAAGTGAAAAAAAATTTCAGTGTCTGGTGACGGCTGCTGTATTTATTTTAATGGTTGGTTGTGGAATGCCCATTGGTTATAGTGCAATACTTTTACCCCAATTACTCGAAAGTAATGGGACACTTCATATTAATTCTGAAACTGGATCTTGGATAGGTAAGTAGAAATTATTTATATTTAATAATATATAATTTAGAATATTTAACTTTAAAAGTTCATAATTTTAAAATTCTTTAATTCTTAACAGTTAAAATGACAGTTATTATCCTGTACACAGAAGAAACACTATTTAAGTACTTTTTTAGCATAGGGGAAACCTCCCTACAATGTATAATGCAATCTAGCGTAAAGAAATCTTTAATTAAAAATTTTAATATATGTAATAATAGTTATTTAATACAATTAGTAACAAGCAACTTGTTACTAATAAAAAAGTGACTAAAAATTCACGTTATTTGTAACTTTTACAGTAACTTCATTACTATTTACAAAAATAACTTCTAATCTAAATTAGTTACGATTTTCGTAGGAACTTAGAACTTTAATATTAGTTAATTTAAAGTTACTTTATGTTTTTTCTATATTTCTTCTCAAATCAGGTTTATGGGTAAGTTATAGGTACAAAATAATTCGCTTTTCATTGAACATTCAGCTTTTTTCTTTAATATATATAATTTTTTTGTTAAATTTAAGTGTGATTGATTTCCAATTAAAATCTTTTTTGGTTGAAATAATATCAACCATTACATTTTTCATTGAGATTTCATCTATTTTGGTTGAAAGATAAACTACTTGGTTGAAAATTCATGTATTTGAATAAAAATTCGACTATTTTGGTAAAATTTTTGTTCTCCTTATTTCAAAATGCGGCATTTTCATTTCAAAATTTATATCTTTTGGTGAAAAAATCTCATTTTATTAATTTCGAAACTTCAATTATTTTGATAGAAAAGTAATCTGAATAGGTTGAGGATTTAGCTATTTTGTTAAAAATTTGCATTTTTTCGTTGAATTAAATTGTGTTCGATTTCAAATTATAATCTTTTATGGTTAAAACAATAATTAACGATGATGCTTTTTGTCAACAATTCATCTGTTTTAATTGGAAACTCATTATTTTCTTTTTAATTCCACTATTTTCTTTAATTAGTCTTTTTCGCTTAAAAATTGAACAATTCAATGGATTTTTTCTTCCTAAGTTCAGAAATTTTTTTTTTCAAAATATCTTTTTTCGTAAAAAAAATATATTTTTGTTAATTTTTAATAGTTAAATATTATGGTAGAAAATTAATCTGATTTGATTGAACATTTTTTTGTTTAATTCAACTGCGTTTGATTTCAAAAATAAATCTGATTAGGTTCAAATAATATCAGCAATTATATTTTTCGTTGAGAATTCATCAATTTCGTTAAAAATTCCTGTATTTCGTTAACAATTCAACTATTTTGGTCTATATTTGAACATGTTCGTTAAAAATAACAAAGATTTTTGTTGAAAATTCAACTCTTTTGTTGTAAAGTGTTTTTTTTTAGTTGGAATATTCATTTCTGGTAAAGAATTTCTGTACGTATTCAGGTATTTTTAATATTTTATAAAGAATGTCATTTTTTAAGATATTTTCAAAAGTTATATAATCTGTGTAATTTGCAGCAACATCTATATTGCCTTTATCAGCTTTTAAGAAAACTAAGTCTTTGTGTTCATTTTTAAAATTTCCGATAGTTTCAACGATTTTACTTGTGTTATTAAATTTATTTTCAAAATTATGGTTTGAAAATAATTTTCATTCATAAATTCATTCAGTTATTAATTCATTCATTAAAAAGCGATTATGTTGAAAATTTATCTGTTTGGGTTGAAAATTAACTTTTCTGTTCAAATCTTTATTTGTTGAAAGTTCGTCTTTTTGCTTTAAAACGGCATACAATTCATTTTTTTGTTTAAATTTATTATTGCCGATACGAAAATTTAAAAAATCGCTTAAAACTACAACTGATTAATTGAAAAAAGTGACTGAAAACCTTTCTTGGTTTAAAATTCAACTCTTCTGTTGAAAATTCATCTTTTTGTTTGAAATTTCAACTAGTTAGTTAAAATTCGTCTATTTTCTTGAAAATGCAATTTTTTTACTTGCAATGTTAGAAATTTATTTTTTATGTATTATCATCTTAGTTATCTTGATTTTTAAATTATAAAATCAAGGATGGTAAAAAAAGTAAATTTTGAGTTACCTTAAAGTTACTGCATCTAGTAACTGTAACTAGTTTCCTCTTTTTGCTAGGTAACGTAACTGCTATAAATAATTACTCAAAAAAGTAACTTACCCAAAAATGTATATTATTTACTATTTTAGTACTTCTTAGTCACTTTATACTACATGATTTGATACTTATTAACAATATGTTTCATATTTAAAATATCTATAAATTAAATAAAAAATTATTGTTTTTAAATGCGTGACTCTAAAACAGTTCAATTCTGGAGACCTCGAAACTGAAATTGTAATTCTACAATTTGCAGGTTAAAGGATTTTCAATTTAACAATTGTGAATTAAATGCATTGCTATAAATATTAATCTTATTTTATACTAGGTTTTTTTAAATACTATTTAGTTTTCAATGCAATATCTTAAAATTGTCCGCTTTTTTTGAAGATTAAAAAAATGAATCATTTAAAATAAAAAAATATTCAAACGGAAAATTTCAAGAATGAGGTTTAAAATGTAATTTTGAACTAAAAGTAATTTTGAACTAAAAAGTAGTTCAATTGACAGCCAAGTAGTTAAATTCTTAACCAAAAATATGAGCTTTCAACCAAGAAGACTAACTTTCTTCCCAAAAAGACGAACTTTAACAAAATCCATGAATTTTCAACCAAATATTTGAATTTTTTTGTAACAAAAAAGATGAATTTTCAAACCGAGAAGTAATAATAAGTGATATTTTCTAGCAAAAGAAGAATTTTAAACAAAATACATGAAATTTCAACCAAATAGTGGAATTTTCATTAAAAGAAATTGATTTTGAGAAAAATACTTAAATTTTCAACTATGTAGTTTATGATTCAGCTTGCAACAAATTATTTGAATTTTCAACCGAAAAGATGAAGTTTCTACTAAAATTATAAATCTTCAAACAACCACGTGAATTTTTAACAAAGATATTCAAGTTTTTTCTAAAAAATAATTTTTAATTTTGGATTTCAAAATTTCAATATTTAGAACGGTTTTAATTAGAAATGATCAAATTTACTGGAATTGTATTATTTTCAAAATTTTCGTCGGAATTTTTTCAATTTTGAGATCTTCTGATTGAAATTTTTTCAATCTCAAACACTTTTAATCTGAAATTATTTTATTTCAAACACTTATTTAGAAATGATATATGTTCTTTTCCTTTTATGCCAGTCGAGATATTGTCCTTTTTTCCAAATTTTACATATGCTAAAAATTATTTCATTTGGAACGAATTCATTTCAAAATCTTTCAATATATATTTTTTAAATTTCAAACACTTTTAATTCGATATTAATAATAATTGTTTAAGAACTTAAAAATCTTTTTATGTTTAAAAATTTGTTTAATAATGGATTTTTAAACTTTTCATATTTTTAATGTTAGGAAATAAAAATCTGTGGCATTTACTGAAATTTAATAAAAAATACTAAGAAACATTTATATGGTCCTAAATTTGAAATAATGAGACACAAATTTACAAACTGAATGTTTTAATATTTATGAAAAGTTAGGACTATACAAATATTTAGGAAATTTTTTTAACTCTTTATCTCATCTGGTATGAACTGGAGATGTTTCAAAAGTTATTTTGTTAAAATAGGAATTAATTGGTACATGGCCTTAATACAAGAAATTTGAAAATGATGCTGACGGATCCATGATTTTGATTTATTTTATTGGATCATCTTCTAATTGAATTCTTACATGCTCAACATCAAATAACATCAGCTAATCAGATTTGTTAGATCTTGATAAAACTCTCGTCAAACATTGATTAATTAATTAAGTTTTTTTGTGATATGAAATGATTATAATGAATATAATTATTTTTTTATTTATGAAAGTGTTTAGAATGTTCGTAAATAAATTTTTCATTTAAAAAATCGGTCCTCTGAGAGGCCTTTTATGACATAAAGATCATGGATCAAGATACAGGTTCAAGGTGTGCTAATGGAGTGTTTTGACCCTCGCAAAATTAAATTATTACAAGATTATCTTTCAACTACGCCGTAACACTGACCTACATTCGTTTTGATTGAATAATCCTATCTATCTCGAGGCTATTTATTTATGAAACTGCAAATTTATTCTTCACCTTTTATTATTACGATTGTATAATTTTTGAGAATTGCAACTTTTGAGGTTTCTACAATCTGTCACAATTCAACCTTTGGACACATCAATTATTATTTCCTGATTGTCTGATGCAGAATTCCTTTGAAATTTGTATTTCTTTCATGTAAAAAAAGAAATTTAAGGAATGTTTTTTTATTACGAATTTTTTCCTGAATTTTGACTTTCTTATTACGAGTAAATATGCACAGTAGGGTTGGGACAAAAATTCAAAATTAAAAAAAAAAATGTTAAAGCTAAAAAGTTGCTGCTATTAAAAAAAAGAATTTCAATCGATTTTTAACATCAAAAAAGCCCTATGGATTCGCGATGAGATAGAAATAATATCTCTAATTTTTAGAATTTAGAAAAGAATTTTAATTAAAAAAATACAACTTTTGTCAATATTCTTGCATCATTTATTCTAAAGCTGATTACCCTATAATTATTTTCTATATAATGATTTTCTATAATGAATTTCATGTAATTCATGAAATTATTTGGAATCTCATTCAATTTTAATTTTTGAAGGAACCTGTTAAAGGAATTTCAAAGATTTATAGGGACTCAAAGGTTTTTTTAGAGGACTTAAATAAATAGGTTTAATTTCATTGGAATTCCAGAATACTTCCACAGATTTCAAGAAATTTCGTCAGATTTCATATATATTTCACGGAATTTTAAATATTTCCAGACATATCAAGAGGTTTTGAGGGATTCCAAAGGATTTCAACAAATTTCGAAGGTCTTACCCGGATTTAAAAAATTTTTTAAAGATTTTATGGCATTTCTACAATTCTAAATATCTCTTCTTTAAAAAAATGTAATCGGTGTCAAGGGATTTCAAAGAACTTGCAGTATTTTCAAATATTTCACGGGATTTATAGTGACTCTTCGAAAATAAATGAAATTTAATTTAAAGGGATTTTAAGGTATTTGAAGGGATTTCACAAAGATTTAAAAAGTTTTTTAACAAATCTCAATAAATTTTAAAGGAATCAAAACAGTTATAAGTCTTTTTAGAGAACTTTGATGAATAGGTTCAATTAAAACTATATTTAAAGGCTTTCAAATAATTGATACTTTTTTCAATGGATTTTTGCGTTATCCAAAGATTTCAAGGAATATTCTAAGGGATTCTAAAGGATTTTAAAAGATTTAGAAAATGTCAAGATACGCGAACAATGATATCTCCGTGTAAAGACGTGAGTAAATGTACCAGTGATGTACGATATTTATTAGAAATCAATTTGCGAGAAAATCCTGTGAAGTGAATGTATTTTGATGATGATTACACAGCCACATAAAAAAAGGGTGCGGATCTGGTAACAAGACACATGTATTCCTATGGATTTTGGGGCGCTGAATTCAAATTCGGTATCAAAAATCACCCATCACGTCACGGTTGAGCCATAACTTCAAAAAATGACGAAAAATCATGCACTGAGGCAACTAAATTTCAAAATAATGCCAGTGATGCAAATTTTTATTTAAAAAACATGTCGACAACTGTGAAGGATCAACCCTTGCCTGATATCAACTTATTTAACATAACTTTACCCAACAGAATCTGACCTCACCTAACCTGAATTAACAGAAATTTATTGAACTGCACGTAAAGCTCTGGAAGCATATTTTCCCAGTAGCAAATGTGTGCTACATCGAGTGGGTCAACTCGAGCCTAACCTAGAAATAAATCTAACCTAGCCTAACCCAACCTAACCTCACGAAACACAATTAAACTGATTGTGTTGTCCCGTTGTGTTGGCGGTACCGTTTAAATCAGCTTGGATTTAACCTGCAAAGAGGTCAAACCTATCCTAACCTAAAAAAACCTGACCTGACCTAACCTAACGTAACTTAACTACAAGTAGAATTGAGCCCATTTCAATTAACCTGACAATGTTTGTATCAATTAAAATGTAGAACTCTTAACTTAAACATGCAAATGAATAAGAGTTTTATTCAAAATTTTTCTCTCTCTGCTTTTCTTAGACTTAAGGGATATATTTATATTATCTTTCGTGTTTACATTTTATCTTGCTTTTTATCGTAATTAAATTGATTTATAGACCTACTTCAGTCTATTTTCTGCCTGCTATAACGTGTCCTTTTTTCTTCATTTGTAGGTTAAGATCGAGTTAACCTATTAAATATAGCACACATTTAAGACTGAGAACCGTACGCTTACATAGCTACACGTGTGGTTGAATTATATTCGGCTAGGTTAGGTTAGGTCAGGTTTTGTTAGGTTAGGATAGGTTAAACCTCTATGTAGGTTAAGCCGAAGCTGAATGAAGCGGTACCGCAAACACAACGTAACAACACAATGAGTTTAATTGTGTTACGTGAAGTTAAGTTAGGTTAGGTAAGGTCAGGTTTTTTTAGGTTAGGATAGATTTGACCTCATTGCAGGTTAAACCCAAGCTGATTCAAACGGTACCGCAAACACAACGGGACAACACAATCAGTTTAATTGTGTTTCGTGAGGTTAGGTTAGGTTAGGCTAGGTTACGCTAGGTTAGATTTATTTCTAGAGTTGACCCATTCGATGTAGTACACATTTGCTACTGGGAAAATATGCTTCCAGAGCTTTACGTGTAGTTCAATAAATTTCTGTTAATTCAGGTTAGGTGAGGTTAGGTTCTGCTGGGTAAAGTTATGTTAAAAATGCTGATATCAGACAAGGCTTGATCCTTCACAGTTGTCGACATGTTTTTGAAGTGAAAATTTGCATCACTGGCATTATTTTGAAATTTATTTGCCTCAGTGCATGATTTTTCGTCATTTTTTGAGGTTATGGCTCAACCATGACGTGATGGGTGATTTTTGATACCGAATTTGAATTCAGCGCCCCAAAATCCATAGGAATACGTGTGTCTTGTTACGAGATCCGCACACCTTTTTTTGTGTGGCTGTGTTATCAATGAGCGCGCGTATGCAGTTCTATCTTGGTTGAAAATTCATTTAGTTTTTTTTCAACTATTTAGTCGTAAATGAACTTTTTTGTTGAAAATTCATCATTTTAGTTGAGGATTTTACTATTTCATCAAACATTATTTTTCTGAACTGTAAATTTAACGATTCCATTTTTTTAAAAAGATAAACTATTTTTTGAAAGTTAATTTTTTTTCATTGCAACCAAAATATTTAGTTAAAGATTCATCTGTTTGGTAAGAAAATTAGTGTTGTTTGTTAAAAATTCATCTATTTGTTTTGAAATTTAAATACTTTGTTAAAAAGTGTTATTTTTCGTTCAATTTAACTGTTTGATAAAACGTTTTTTTTTGTTGAAATTTATTTTTTTAACTGCAAATTTACCTGCTCCATTTTTTATTTAAAACTTTTATTTTTAAATTTAGAATTCAACTATTTAGTTCCAAACTCATGTATTTTCTTGAAAATTCATCTCTTGATAGAAAATGAATCTTCCTAGTTGAAAATTCATCTTTGTAAATTAACAATTCAACTGTACGGTAAAAAAATCCAAATAATTTGTTAAAATATTAATGTTTCATTATTTTAGCTTTAACAATTCGTTAGAGATTTGAACTATTTAGTTGAAAATAAACTTTTTTGTTGAAAATTTATATCTTTGTTTGATAATGAAACTACTTTGGTAGAAAATTAAACTATTTTGTTATAAACATACCGCTTCGGCTAGAAAATTATTCTTTTTTGTTCCAAATTCATCTATTTGGTTAATGGTTCAACACCTTCGTTAAAAAAAATCGTATTTTTCGATTTATTCAGCTAAGTGATAATTCGTCTTTTTTAGTTTTCTTTTTAAATTGCAAATTTACCTGTTTCATTTTCGATTGAAAACTGATCTTTTTAATTTAGAAATGCACCTATTCAGTTAAAAATTCATAAATTTTGTACAAAATTCTTGTTTTGGTAAAAAATAATCTTTTTGGTTGAAAATTCATGTTTGTAAGTTAAAAATTCAGCTATTTGGTAAAAAAATCCTGCTGCTTAGTTAAAAGTTTAATAATGTTACTACTAACAAATTAATTTTGTATGTGTGAAAGATGTATATATTTGTTTAATGATCAAACTACTCTGGTCTTATCTTTTTCGTTAGTAAATTCAATAGTTTTTTTGAAAATTCGTACTTTTGGATAAAAAATTCTATTTTTAGCAAAAAATTAAATCTTTTTTTTTTCTTAAAAATTCATCTATATTGGTTCAAAATTCAACCGTTTTATAAACGATTCGTTTTTAACATCAAAATTCAACTATTTGTTTAAAAGTGTGACTACTAGATTTGTTGATGTCATTAGTACTTAATAATACTATTAGGTGTCGTGATTCACCTTGATAAAAATGGACCCTGACCCACTAAAGCCTCAAGTTTGCGCAGATAATTTCGCCATTAGATACTTCCGAGGACCAGTATGCTTATAAAGTCAAATTAAGCCAAATTATATTTATGCGTGCGACACCCGGATACGCCTTATAAATTTATTCTTGAGGACGTATAGAACCTTTGGACATCTGATTTTACAATCTGTGTCAAGGACTAACTTGTTCATCTCTTTAACCTGACGGATAAATCGCACGTTTTCAGGGACACAAGGGGAAAATAAGGGTCCGCTCTTAAACTACGCTAAAA
>NC_046658.1:123052724-123074027 GCF_010883055.1 Belonocnema kinseyi
TAACTGTAATCAAAATTCTTGAGGCACAAGGGAAAAATAAGGGGCCGTCCATAACCATCGTTAAAAATGATACCTCCCCCCTGTTGACAACTCTAGTTTTCCCTCTACATTAATTTAAATAACATATTGAATTCAAAATGAAATGCTTTCAATTTCTCAGATTTCTAGTCGATATGTACTGCACTTTCAAAAAAAAGTGGAATTTAAAAAAATATATAATTTAAAAATATAAAAAATATAATATAATAATTAATTTTTTCACAAAGTGGTTGGATTTTTTAACATATAGCTGAATTTTCAACCAAATGTTCGAGTTTTTAAACACAAAAGAATAAGCTTCCACCATAAACACATGCAATTGAAATGAAATAGCTTCATTTTCAAACAAGAAAGTTGACTTTTCTAAAATAAAAAATGATTTTTAACAACAACAATAAAAACTAATTTTCAATAAAAAACTTAATATCTCAACCAAAAAGATCAATTTCAAACAAAGTAGCTGAACTTTTAAACAAATAGTTAGATTTTTAAGTCAAAGAGACGAATTTTTTCGAAGACACTGGAATTTTCAACAGAAAAATTTATTTTTGACTTAAAATCTGAATTTAAGAAAAAAGTTGGAATTTTAAAGTAACAGATAAATTTTTGACAAAGCCGTTGGAATTTTTAACATACATGTAGCTGCATTTTTAAACAAATGATCGAGTCTAAAAAAAAAGTTTCACCATTATAGATGAATTTTAAATCCAATAGGCCGAATTTTCAACAAAATGCAACCATTTTCTAGTAAATAGTTGATTTTTGAACTCGTAAGGAATTAATTTACAAATAAAAAATTAATTTTAACGAAATAAAACAAATTTTCAACATTAGAGTTACATGTTTAATTAAGAGGTAAATATATAAAGAAAGAAATTTTTCACAAAGCAGTTCAACTTCCAAGCATGTAGTTGAATTGTAATCCAAAGAAGGTTAATTTTTAACCAAATACTTAAATTCTAAACTATAAAGATAGATTTTCAACAACAAAATTTCACCAAAAGACGATTTTTTATCCAATTAAATTAATTTTCTACTAAATACTTGATTTTTAAACTTATAAACTGGAAATTTTCAGATCAAATTCATTTTTAACCAAATGAAACGAATTTTTAACATAAAATTTTAATTTTTAGCAAAAAAGGTGAATGTTAAAATTTTTTTTAACATAGCAGTTTCACTTTCAACCAAGCATTTAAATAGTTACATTTTAAAGCCAAATTGACGAATTTTTTCGAAGACTCTTGAAATTTCTCTAAAAAAGTTTATTTTTGACTAAAAACATGGACTTGACAAATTATTGAATTTTTTAAATAATAATCAAATTTTTGACAAATCCGTTTAATTTTTCAACAACAAAAACTGCATGAATTAAATAAATGACCGAGTTAAAAAAAAGATTAAACTTCCACCGTAAAAGATGAATTTGAAATCCGAAAGGCCTAATTTTCAACAAAAAATTGAATTTTTTGACCAAACAGTTAAATTTTTAGATTAAAAAGATTTAAATTAAACACAAAAACCTTTGAATTTTTAAGCTAAACAGGCTAATTTTTTAGAAGAAAGTTTATTTCTCAAGAACATAATTCACTTTTAACCAAGAAAGATGACTTTTCTACCATAAAAGGTTATTTTAGTACCAAAAGGTGGATTTCCAAAGGGTTGAATTATAATACCAAAATTACTTTTTAAGAAAATACCTGAATTCTCAACCTAATAGATAAATTTTCAATTAATTAAAATGAATTTCCAAACAAACAGTTGAATTTTCAATGGAAAAGATATGTTTTTCAAACGAAATTGGGAGCTTGAAATATTCAATTTAAAAAATTAATTTTCAGCAGAAAAACGTATTTTCTACCAGTTAAATTTAGCGGAAAAACAACAAATTTTTAGCCAAATAATTAAATTCACAATCAAAATAAATGAATTTTTAACAAAAAAGATTCATTTTCTAACCAAAAAGAGGAACTTTAACAAAATACATAAATTTTAAATCAAAGAGTAAAATATTTAAAAAATGAAGCTTTAGGCAAGTTGTTGAACTTTCAATCAAATTGTTACATTTTCAAATAAATAGATGAATTTTTAACTAGCAGAATTAAATTTCTAAACAACAAGTCAAATTTAAAAAAAAAATTTAATTTTTTACTAAATAGTTGATGTTTTAACTTGTAAAGAATACCTTTCTAAGTAAAAGTGATGATTTTTCATTTAAAAAAACCGGATTTTTAACATATAAGTTAAATTTTCAATCAAATAGATGAATAGTAGAAAAATGCAATTTTTTAAATGTATTTCCACTTTCAACCAATTTTTAAAAAATTAATCTAAATTGAATGAAGATACACTACTTTGTTTAAAATGATTTTTTTGTTGTTCAATTTTACTGTTTTTCATTTAAAATTGAAATGTTTTAGAGTTGAAATATCAACTATTAAATTTGTTGTTGATAATTCATCTTTTTCGTTAAATTCGATTGTTTTTAATTGAATATAAATTTTTACAATCTCATCATTTATGATTGAGAAAGTATTAGAATTGTCCGAAATTTGACACCACAGTTTTTTAACGGATCTCCACGTTTTGAGACCCCCTGAACGGGTCAAATCCATCTTTGGTACACTTTTTTTAGGTCCTAAAAGAAAGAACGAGTTCGTTAACCTGCTATTTTTCATAAAAATTCAAAAAGTGAGCGCATTTAAAAAATTTTTGAGACAACTTTTTTCTGAATTTGAAAATTCTATGTACGGATTTTAAGCCAAAAAACGCACGATATGAAAAAAGGCCTTCAAGGAAAAACATTGCTTTTTGAAAACCCTACAAGAATAGTATAACAAATTTTTGGATTTTTTGAAAAATCGAAAATTCAAAATTTGATTGCCCAAAAATTAATGAAAAATCAAATTCCATTTTGTAGTAAAACTATATAAGATACGAAAACAGATGAATTAACAAAAATTTTTATACCAAAAAAGATCTACAATTTTGTTAAGAATCACTTCTTGATAGGACGCTTACTTTTTCTTTTATTCGTGAAAAATAACATTGAAAATAAAAAAGTAAAATAAAAATTCGTGGGAAAACGACGAAAGTTACGAGAAATTTAATCTTTTACTATACTTAATTAAGTAGACAATTCAGAATATGAAAACGCATCAAAATACTGCTTTCTAAAAGAGATCTTTTTGATAAGGTTTTATTCAAGCATTCCAAATGCAGAGAATAAATATCCGAGCGCGAAGCGCGAGATTCAACCTTCGTTGAGTTCAACTGCTTGGTTGAAATTGCAGCTGCCTGATTGAAAATTAATTTTAATATTAGCTAAAAATTTAACTATTTTTTGTTAAGAATTCGTGCTTTTAGATTTTTAACTTCTATTATTTTCGAAGAAAATTCTACAATTTGTTTGATAATCAACTTTCTTTTTGAAAATTCATGTTTTCGTGTTCAAAATTTAACTCCTTTGGTAAGAATTTATCTTTTTGGTTTGTAAATTTATCTGTTTTGTAAGAAATAAAATGGTATATATTTTAGTTAAATAGCATCTGCTTAGTTAAAAATTAATCTTTTTTTTCAAGGATTTAACTATTAATTTTTTTCATTCAAATGATCTTTTTGGTTAAATTCTATTGTTTCCTAATTTGAAACGTAATTTTTTTAAAAAATATTTAACATCATATTATTCTTTGGGAATTAATCCGTTTTGATTGAAAATTAAACTTCTTGGTTGAAAGTTAAACTTCCTTGTTAAAAACGCATGTTTTCGTAAAAATTCGTCCTTCTTGATTTAGAGTTCAACTGTCTTCTAAGACAGTCGGCTTTTTGATATGAAAATTAAAAGGTTTTTGGTTGAAATCAAATATTTGTTGCTTAAAAATTTGACGTCACGTCTTTTTAAATAAAAACTTCATAGTTTTTGTATCGAAAATCTATCTCTCACGATGGGAAAATTCTTGCTTAAAAATACATCTGTCTTGGTTGAAAATTCAAATCTGTTCTAAGGAATTCGCCTAGTTGGCTTGAAGATTTTATTTATTTCTACAGAACATGAGTTTTCAGATTGCAAGCTCACCTTTTGTTTAAAATTCATCTTTCTCTTTTGAAAATTCAACTATTTTCATGAAAAAAAGCCTTTTTCAGAGCATTTTGATTTTCAGAGTCTGTAAAATTATTATGTTTTTATGTTTTGCATTTTCTTTTTAACGTTTAGAAAATTTGAAATGGAACAAAAAGATTTCACTTGAGGGATTTTGACTTTAAGGATCTCACAAAAAAGAATTTTCTAGGAAAATTAAAAAATCTGACCAATTACAAATATAATACGCCGAAGTAGTTTTCAAAAAAAAATTTTATCGACTCTTTTGTTGTTGAAATTATAATTGTGGAAAACATAATCCAATACAACATTAAAATATATCCTCTTATGGAAATATTATTGAAAATTTAATTATTGTTCATTAATTTCTTTTATATTTTTAATTTTATATAGGAAAGACCAGCCTATAGCTTCAAATAACTATTTTTTTCGAATTTATTTGTTTTTAATATTATGTAAATGAAATTGTCCTAGGATTCTTTAGAATATTCATTATGATTTTGGCAGATTTCAGATATATCAAATAAAAATATCTGTAAAAATGTTGTTTTGCAACCAAATAGTTAAATAAAAAAATGGATTCATAACAAAAAATGTAATGCATAATTAAAGTTCAAACAAAAAAACTTTTTTTTAAAATAGAAAACAGTTGAACGCATCAAAAAAAGATAAACTTCCAAGCAAATAGTTGAATCATCAACCAATAAAGATTAATATGAGCAAGTTTCACTTGAATACAAAAAGGATTAAATCTTTTCCAAATAACGTTTTTTTGCAACACGGTTGGATTTTTAATCTGAAAAAATTAATTTTCAACCAAAAAGTTCATTTTTAACCAAATAGTTTAATCTTCAAATAAATTTATGATTTTTTAAGCAGAAAGATTAGTTTTCTACAAAAAAAACGAACTTTCAACGAAATAATTAGAAACCAAAATGATAAATCTTCAACCAAAAAACTGAATTTTTAATAGCAAAACATGATTTTTGTAGAAGATTTTTTGAAAAGTTTTTGTATTTTTAAGGGTTTTAAAAAATTGTAGGAAAAATTTTAGTCAGTTTAAAAGATTCACAACTTGTAAAAATATCGAAGAAATTTAAAAATATTTTATAAATTTCGAATTAACTCAAATTATTCCTAAAATTTTGAAAAACTAAATAAATTATCTAACATCTTTCTCAATTATACGTTGACAATCATGGAAATGTATCAAATGTTATAAATCTTTTCAAATATGTTCTTTAAATTAATAATCCAACATAAAAAAATCATTTAAAATTTTTTAAGAAATCTTAAAACTTTGAAAATCTACATTATATTTAATATTTTTTAAGTTTTTTCAAATTAGAAATGATTTTTGAAATTTTTTCAAAACATCTAGATGTCTTTTTAAATGATTTGAATGCTTGAATAAATTAATTTTTCAAAACAGAAAATTATTTGCAATTTTCTCATGAATCTAAAAAACACTTTTTTAATCTCTTGAAACCTTTGAAAGTTCTTAAAAAGCTACTAAATTTTGTGATTGAAATCATCAGAAATCTCTTCTGTAAATTTTCCTGTAGAGCCCTCTGCATTGATTTTCGAAATTTTAGGAAATCTCTTTAATTGCTTGGAAATATTTTTTAATTCTCCCTTAAAATTGATTTCAAAAAATAAAGAATTGTTTAAAATTTGCCATAAATCTAAAAATATTTTTTTGCTATCTTGAAACCTTTTAAAATTCGAATTTTTATTTAAACATAAAAAATGTGGATCTTGTTTGAAATTTGATGAAATCTTCTCAAGATTTAAATTATTTTCAATTCCTTGCAAAACTTTAAAAACTCTGAAACATATTTTAGAACAATTAAAATGTTGCTAACAGTTTTTAAAATCTCGTAAATTATTATCGTAAATTACCAATAACGTTTAGAAACATTCAGAAATGAATTTTATAATGAAATAAACATACTGATTTGAAAATTTTGATTTACTGAATCGATGCTACAAAAGAATCGTTGGGTTTATTAATAAAGAATCATTTCTAATTTAGATTTGTTCTTTTAGAAATAAATATTTTGAATTACATTTCCTTATTTGGAAATTGTAATTTACAAAAGCCTAGAAAATTCCAGATGTATCTGAGATCTCGTGACTTCAAATTTAATTATTTTATGTATATTTGTACTTTTAATTAATATTTAGTCACTTTAAAGTGGTCTCCCCTATTTTATGGAAACTATTTTTTAATTAGTTTAATTTAATACAATAATTATTCATTTTTCAGCTTCCGTTCACAGTTTAGCAACACCGATTGGGGCTTTAGTTTCTGGACCTCTTATGGATTTTATTGGTAGAAGAGGGTGTCTCCAATTGGCGTCAATTCCTCTTTGTTCAGGCTGGATAGTTATGGGTCTTTCAAAATATATTCAATACGTGTTCGTGGGCAGAATTCTGTCCGGATTTGCTGTCGGATTGACCGCTGTTCCTGCTCAGGTTCAATTTTAATCTATTTCCTTACTAAAATTAATTTTTTTAAATAACTTACTTTATATAATTAATTAAATTATTGTATTTGTATTTGTGAATTATGTACTTTGCATATTTGGTAAACTGGACTTAGCAGATTCTCAAAAACATAAAAAATGAATCATTTTTTGTAATTAGACACATCTAGATTCTACACAATCCAATCGATTGATACAAAAATTTCAAGATAAGAATATTTAATGGAACTTTTCATCCGTTTCAGAAATTTTTTATTGGTTGGTTATTTTTTGAGTTTGGTGCTTTTTCGGGTTTCGGAGCCCTGGGCAAAAAACCTTAAGGTTTCGGTCAGGTATCCGATCGTCGTACTTTTTCACGACATTCGAGACGATATTCGAGATACGAGACAAAGTTCGATACGAGATTCGAAAAAAAATTCAAAACGAGATTCATGAAAATATTTTAGACAAAGTTCGAAATAAAATTCGTGACCAAATTTTGATATGAGTTTCCAGACGAGTTTCGAGGCGAGATTCGAGACGAGATTCAAAACATGATTGGAGTATGGAGTAAAAACAAGACTCGAGATGTGATTTGAGATTAAATTTGAGACGAGATCCGAGATGAAATTTGAGACAAAATTCAAGACGATATTCAAAACGTTATCTGAGACTGGAATTGAGACAAGATTCGAGATTTTCACTGATTTTTGCGTAGAAAAGTCGATTTTTTAATAATTAGTCGACCAAATTCATACCTGTTGAAGTTTTATTTTTTATTATTGGTGATCGATCCCTTACAATTTATTCGTTTACCGGAAAAACGAAATTCCTATTTCTTTTTTATTAGGTACACATTAGTCTACGCCCCTGGTTTTTGAAAATAGGATGAGATTTTAAATAGGAAAAGCTCAGTTTCTGAAATAAAAAATTTTTAAAACAAGGAAATGTATTCATTTTTTGTAAATTAAAGTTTATTCACTTCCTAAAGAATGTTTAAGGAATAATTTCCACCAAATAACTTTTTAATTTGACCCTCCCCCCCCCCCCCCCCCCCCCCTAAACGCATTTTAATGTGCCTGGAATGTGTTTGTAATGTTTATGCGGTACGTCACAAGTTTCCATAGTGTTTTTAAACTAAACTTTCAATTGTTTAAATGATTACTGTCTTTTAAAACTTTTTCCCAATAAATAATGAGAAATTGATATTTTTCGAGGCAAATGATATGATAGCTAAATGTGAAAAATATTTTTTGTTGGACTTATTTTGCAATTGTAAAAACAATTTCTTTTTATTAAATTTTTTTGCACTGAAACCGTGAAAAGTGACTATTTTCTGGAATTGATAACACAATCAACGAATGTGAAGAGTAACTGAAAAAATGGTTTGGAAATTATTATTTTTTAATAAATAAATAATTATGTTTGTTAAATTGCACTACTAATTGTACTACCTCGCTTGAAGTCAAAACTAGAGAAAAAGTTAAATATTTCAGCTCCCATTTTTTCTAGTATTATTCACATAGAATATTATTAAAAGCAATAATAAATCGTTTAATAACTAACATTTCCAGAGTTAAACTAATTATTTTCTCATTCTAACAGAAAAATGCACAAAAAGTGGAAAATTTCAGAATAACTGCAATTTTCGAACTGTAATCGAAAAAAAATAGCGAAAAACAATAATAAATTGTTTAAACAATGTTTTAACTTGATTAAAATAATATTGATGATCCGGAATAAAATTTACACAAACTTGATTTTCTCTAATGGAAAATAAGTTTTAAAATTTATGAGGCTGGCGGAAAATATCAATATCATTTTTCCTTAAAAAATGGATTTATTGTTTTGTATATAGGAACAAATTTAGGGGCGAAATTCATGAAAATTAGAGAGAAAAAAATTACAGAATTTTTGGTCCACTCGAATTAGTAATGAACATAGTTAGTGCAATCAAAATTTGCCTAGATATTATGAAAGATATCTTAATTTATTGATCGAATCCATTTCAAATTAGGCAGGTTCTACACTTGAAGTTGCAGAATCTCTCGGGAACGAAATGTGTTGTTTTTAGAGGAAATTAGGTGCTACGTACTTTTGCAATTTGTGACAAATTTTTTTTTTTGGAGTTATACGTGTTTGAATTTTTGGCTTTGTTTTTCAAAAAACACCATTTTTTCTTTAAACTTGTATAACTTTTGACCTAATTGAGATATTTCAACTTTCTTTCCAGATTTTGGTAGAGTTTATCGCTAAATAACTTTTGTAGCTGGAGCATTTTTTGTATAAAATCGAATTTTCAAATTTTTGCTGAAACAATTTAATTTACAAAAATAATACTAAGACAAGAAATCGTTTGACTTAAAAGTTTTTTAATCAATATATTTAAATATATTTCATATTCATGCAGATATTTTTCAATAATGTACAAAAACTTCGTTTAAATCTCAGATTAAAAATTAAATAATACTTCGACCCACATTTTCAGATTTTTATTATCCATTTATTCAGATTCTTCATCTGAGTCTTCAGGATCCGAAGAGGAATCATTCTCCGTTATAGATAATTTAAGAGCACAATCGTATTAACAGTTTTGGCCATGTAAGCAGTTTTGATATCACCTTTATCAATCTCCATCTTCCACATATGACATTTTTTGTTTTCGCGGGATGGGCGGCACTTTTTTCCACTCTTGCGTTTTAATCGTCGAAAATGTTTAAAATCTTGTATAGAAAGTGAAATTAGTTTAACAGCAGGAACGTACTTTTGCACTTCAGTCTAGAAAATTTGTCCTGTTGCAGAGAAACCCCATTTGTTCTTAACTGGTGATTCTGATAACTCGTGAAATTGAACTCGAGTTTTAAAGTGAGCAGGTGCTCCGCCTGTTATAATCATAATTTGTTAAATTGATTTAGCCCAAGAATCTTACAAATTTTTTATAATAAGATTCATTGCTAAAACAGCATGCGCAGAATCATGTTTTTTATCCTAAGTGACAATCGCAAAAGTCTGCGTTTTGTCATCGCGATAAAAAACTGCTGTGAATATTGAGATTTTCAAACTTTTCCAGTAAGAACTTTGAATTTCATTTTTTAAGACCCCTTTCCAATTCTCTGCAAACCCCCCGTGTAGAAGGATGTTTCTTGGATTTACCTTTTTCTTCTTCTTTTACTCTGATTATTTCTTCCCTTTGAATGCCTTTCACGTATTTATGGACATTTGCTTTTACTGTCCAAATGTTCTAGTTCTTCCAGAAATATATTTAATGATGTTGTACGTTTTTCTAAATCGGCTTTGGTTCATAAAGCAAAAGTTACTTATTCACAAGCTACCTCCTCTGAGATGTTGAGTTTCTGATTTGTTAAACCTTCAGCTCCTGGACATAACTTGCATTTTTGAAGGATAAATTTTTCTAACGCAGAAGAACACATTATAACCGAAAATACTTCGTGACGAATCTTTTTTTAAATTCGAAGACTTGTCATTCTTAAGTTTTTAAGAGCGATTAAACATACCCGTGTTGAAATAACCCCATTTGGCCCTATTACAAGTCGGGCACTAATCGGGGGCTAGTCGGGTTATTAATTTTGACAAAGTACCCAGTCGGGGACTAATCGGGGACTAGTTGGGCTTTTTTTTGTCAAAATTTCAGTCGAGGCCTGGTCGGTGGTTGGTCAAGGGCTAGTCGGGCCTTTTTGTTCATTAATTTCCGTGCGGGTAATCTTCAGACTCGAGTCAGGAGCAGGTGGGGCTCTAGTCGGGTTATTCTTATGTTTGAGTTTTCGGCAAGGCCTTAGCAAATGAGGAAATATATAAAAAAGCGTAATGATTTTTTAATTCTAAAACACTAAGAATATATTTAACAATAATTTTACGCTGTTTTTGGAGAAAAGGTTTATTAATGTTAAATTCATCTCAAATATAATTAATAAATAATTATTAAGTTAATAATTTTGCACCAAAATCAACTTTTTATAAAAACAACGATCAAAATCTTCAAAAAGACGTAATCTCATTTTTTTGTAGTATTTTTTAGAAAATTGCGAATTTCTAGAAACATGTAATAATACGCTTGTATGGAATTTTAAGAAAATCCATATTGGATTTGATACACATAGATGTAGGTGAAAAGTCTGCTGAAAGTCATCAGACTCTAAATTTTTACAGATGCTTATTTTTAAATTGATCTGAAAGGTTTGCCATATGTAAATAAAGTGTAATCCTTCATGTAGTTGAAATTGGAAATAGAAAAAGTTTTCGATTAATCAGTGAAGAGCAGTATCCTAGTAGTAAACTATTAAGCAAGGTGCAGTTCAGATTTCGCTACCACCTTCATTTGAGTCTTGCAGTTCTCGACTGGTAGCTTTAAAGAAAATCCGCAACAGCGCGACGTGCCGCCTCTCGCGCAACAGAAATGACGCGTCGAGTGTTTAAGACAGCCGTGACCAACATGGCGGTTCCATCAGAGCGAAGCTCTTCCATTGCTGCGTTCGAGCTGAAGTTTTTTTTTAAAATTAATATTCCACACATTTTAAGGAATTTTAGTTACATAAATTTATGCATTTTTAAGCGTAGGATATGTTCCCCATTAAATCTTGGTTAGATTTGAGCACTTATAATATTTAAAAAAAGTTTATGGAGATTTCGGTAAATAATAAGTATTTTGAAAAACTTTTAGGGAATGTTCCACAAATTTTGGGGAGTTTGGTTAATATTCCACGCGGATGTATTATCATACGACCCCTACTAGTACCCGCTCAGGCCCCGAATAGGATAAGTCGGGTCACCTGGCTAGCCCCCGATTAATCTACCGTGACGCTACTGGTCGGGGCCTAATCAGATGACTCTACTAGCCCCAGACTTTAAGTGGGGTCGAATGGACGGGAACCAGACTAGTTCCCCATTTGAATTTCTACACGGGTAGTTCGGAATTTGCACAGTAAATGCGGACGCACACTTCCCTTGGAGCATCGATGACAACCCATTTTAACCGCAGTGAATAAAATTTAGTTCTTCCAATGATTGCCGATGGGTTATTTTCTACAACAATTGTGTACATTTCGTTAATACTCCGCGTCAAAAAACGTTTTATCTTTTTTTCCATTTTCATAAACATTTATGACGTCATTCTTATTTTGACTTTACCTGGTTAATCCAAGCCATCATTTAAACAATATTCTTGTGCCAACTTTAGATGTTCGTCAGGAATAGGATGACCGCTGTATGGATCAGGAAAATAATAAACGCCTTTGTCATTTTTTAGTTTCCGTGCTTCATCCGCCATATACTTTGTAACTGTACATTTCGAAAGTATGTCATTTTCTGAAAGATCATCAGGTAACAGCGTTAGAAGGCGGATCCATTCTGATTTTGTTTTACAATTTCTCAAACCCAATCCAAGGTTTTTTATAAATTCATTGGACAAATCGTCTCTTGGAAATGGAATGTTATAAACTTTAAAATGTTTACTTGCAGTTACTTCATAAAACGCATCTAAAAGTTTTTTCAGATTTCTATCAGCGTACACCTTTCTTTTACTTTCTGGTACATTTAATTCCGTACGGAAAGATGAGACGTTCAGACCCATAGCCGAGCAATTTCTTCCTTCATTTTACTCATTTCTAACGATATATCAGGTTCATACGGATCATCTTACTACGTTAAGATCATGAATTTCGGGACCTATGTTATTAATATCATCTTCCACTCTAGCATTTGTGGGGACACTAAATCTGGATGTAAAACATGCATAACAATTCTTGCAAACACAAGTGTGTAGTTCAGTATTTCATTCGAAAAACTGCAGTTGCATCAGAGCAGCCAATTCTCTTAACTACACAAATCTGTTATTAACTATATTATAAATTGTTTTTCTATGCACAGTTTCAAAATCAAGACACACTTGTCGTTGGACTTTTGAATTTATTCTTCGAAATTTACCCATTACTGTGAATGTAAATTTGCATTGAGACACTGAGAATAATTTAGACTATTCATTCAACTACTAACATTAAAAACTAATCAAATGTACGGAAACTTCTGGCATTTAAGGTACATGAAACTATAAAAAAATGATAGGAAAAATGAATAAAGACATTTAAGAATTTCAATTGTTCATTTATATGTAAAATTTTTTAAACACAGTTTAAAGGACTAGAAATATATGGGCAATTTCCGCGAAAGAAGAAAACCTCAACTTTTCTACTTTTAAAAACATTTTTTACAAATTTCCGTTTATATAAATAAGATATTTTATCGGTTTTATGTGGGCTAAACCATCCTTGAGATTAAGATTATTTTTTTGCTTATGAAAGTTGAATTTTTGTGTTTTTCTCAGAACTGGTTCAAGATATCATAAATGAGTAAAAGAACTTTTTGCAGAACTCTAATAACTGTGCAAAATATTTTTCGTACATTTTTTCGTATCTATTACTGTTTGCAAGAAAAATGCGACAATTCGATTTTATGAAAAAAATTCTCCTAGCCATAAAAGTTATTTAGTCTGCATAAAACTCACAAGGCATTTTCCTTATGATAGTACAAATTAAAAAAAATGGCATAACATATAAACGTGTATGCGATAAGCTCTACTAGAATCTTAAAATAAATTTGAAATATCTCAAATAGGTCAAAAGTTATATAAGTGTAAAGAAAAAATTTGTGTTTTTTTTTAAATTAAGCCAAAAATTCAAATACGTATAACTCCGCAAAAAAATTTTGGTCTTCGGGAGATTCTGCAACATCAAGTGTAGAACGTGCCTGATTTGAAATGGATTCGATGTACTGATTATTTTGTATTATTGATAAATTACTAATTGGCGTCATTTTTACACCTTAGATAATTTTGATGAGATTTTAATGATCAATTTAGGTGATATTAGGTGAAATGTCAGATCCAGGACTTCGAGGAATGTTAGTAGGTGGAACAATAGCTGCATATTGTGCAGGAATCCTGTTAGTTTATTTTTTGGGTGCTATTTTGCCATGGGACATTGTTGCTTTTTATGGGACGATTCCATCAATTTTGGGACTTGCTGCACTATGTTTAGTTCATGAAAGTCCCGCCTGGTTGATGAGGCAAAAAAAGGGAGTAGCTGCCAGGAAAGCTTTATTTTGGTTAAGAGGTGGAGACAAGGCTCAGGTATTTTTTAAATAACAATTTTGAATAATTAATAAATAAATTTATGAAATAAAAATTTGTAATAAAAAATTTTAATTATAATTGATTTTTTTATTCAGGTGAGCAGAGAGGCGGAAATTTTGGAAGCGAGAGCCAATTCGGATCTTGCCCGAAAGACGGTGAACTCATCCATCAGTCATCAAATTATTTCAGTCTTTTCCAAGATATTAAATCCTAGTGTTATGAAACCATTGATTATTATCAATGTCTTCAACGTTCTTCAGCTTCTCAGTGGAACTTATGTTATTGTATTTTATGGGGTTGATCTCATTAAACACATAGGTAATTTAGATTTTTGAAGATTTCAAAAAAATAAACTTTTAAGAATTTTTGAAAAATTTTAAGAGAATCCAAAATTTTCTTAAGATTCCTGAAAAATTTTGAAATTAATTTCTTATTTAAAATATTCATTTCACCAGCGTATTTAAAAATATTACAAAAAATTTCAAATGATTTCCTAATATTTCGAAAAAATGTAGAAGATTTTGAAGCAAAATTGTTGAAACTTAAAAATTATAAGCTTTTTATAAATTTTAAAAGGCTTAAAAAAATAATTTTCCTAAAATTCATAGGGAAATTTAAAATGATTTTTTATTTATAAAAATTAACTATTAACCTCAAATGACTTTTTAAAAAAAAATATTATAAAACATTTTAGAACATTTCTAAACCTTCTGAAAAAACTGGACAATTTTTAAACAAATTTTTTATCTGAAAAGATTTTTCAACTATTTTAAGAAAACTTATAAATATTTTAAAAGATATTAAACAGTTTTAAAAAATTAGAAACAACATTTTATTTTGAAATATTTTTTCCTGGAAAAATTTGTATAGATCATTATAAAAAATTAATTTTTAATGAAAATTTCAAAACATTTAAAAAGGTTTCAAGAGATAAACTACATTTTCTTAAGATTCCTGAAAAAGCTTAAATGATATTTATTTCAAAATGCTAATTCTTAATAAATATTTTTAAATGTTTCTAAACATGCAGAAAAAAGCTAGATGGTTTTAAATAAATTCTTTAATTTGGAAAGATTTCTTAAACAATTTAGGAACTTTTTAAATTATTTTAAAAAATATTTAGAAGTTTAGTAAATACTTCAAAAACAAATTAAGATTAAAAAGGTAATAATAAAATTTTCTCAACATTCCTGGGGAAAATTTGAATGATTTCTTATTTGGAAAAATTAATTTGACGAGAATTTCTACTGAAAAATATTTTAAAACATTTGAAAAGATTTCCAAAATGGCTAACAAAGAATTTGAAAGAAGCAATATATAGGAAAAATTCAAGTCTTACTAAAGAATATTTAGAAGGTTCAAAAATGTTTAAAAGGTTGAAAAATAATTTTAAATTCGAAAAGACTTAAAATAAAATTTATGTATATTTTTCAAGAATATGAATAACTTTCAGAAGTTTTTTAAAGCCTTTTAGGTAGATGTTTTAAAGGGAATAAAAAACTTTTGAATATAACTGCGAAAAATATGTTTGAGAATTCAATATTTCTTGTAAAATTAAATCTCTTTTGGTTAAATTGCAAATATTTTTGGTTGAAAGTTAATCTGCTTTGGTTGAAATATCCATTCTTATAATTAAATAAAATCTATTTTAGTTGGTTATAAATTCAACTAACGTGTTAAAAACGAACTTTTGAGTTTCAAATTCCAAATTCTAGTAGAAAATTTATTTCTTGGAATTAAAATGTATCTTTTTCGTTAAAAAGTCGAATTTTTATACAAAATTCATCTATCTGGTTCAGAATTAAACTATTTCGTTTAAAATGAATTTTCTTGTTACAAATTTAAACTTTCGGGTAAAAAATTCAATTATTTTATTTAAAAAATTCGTCTCTTTTGGTAAAAATGTTCTTTTTGTTGGATAAACCTGCAACTGGTTGAAAATTATTCTTGTTGGGTTGAGGATTTAATTAATTTGTTAAAAATTCTCTTTTTTTATTTTTAATTCATAATTGTAGTTGAAAACCAGTTTCTTGGTTAAAAAAAGAACTTAAAAATTTTTTTTTAAGATTTATCACTTTATATAAAAATTCATCTCTTTAGTTGAACATTTGTAATCCTTCATGGTTGAAAATTAATCCGTTCTGTTTAAAGATTTGACTATTGTTAAAAACTATTATAATATTACTATTATAATTACATATAATACCATTTGTTAAAAATTCTTTTTTTATAGATGAATGTAATATTTTTTCTTCATATTATAACATTTTATCAACTATTACATTTCTCGTTAAAAATTCAAATACTTGGTTACAAATTGATCTACAGTGAAACCCTTCAAAAACCCTCCCTTCTGTAGCCCCTCCGAGACTTGACTCCACGCCGCAGGTAGGTCTAACTGGAGCTGCGCGGAGTGCACTGCGGTTGTCACTCAAGCGAGAACTCAGGCGTGAACAAAAAAAAGCGTAGCGGGCTATAATGAGTTAGTTCCCGTCCACCGTCAGCCCCAAAATCAGCACTATAGAAGAGTTTCACTGTACTTTAAAAAAATCCATTTTTGTTTGTTACAGATACATAATTTTAGTTAAAAACTCATTTCTTCGGTTAACAATGTAACTATTTAGTTGCAAATTCAACCAATCAGTTTAAAATTAATTTTTATTTGGAAAATTTATATTTTCCGGTTAAAAATTTAATTCGTTTGTAGAAAATTCATCTCTTTTGGTAACAATGTCATTTTTTTTAGTTAAAAATGCATCTAGTCGTAAATTCATCTTTCTTTGTTAAAAATTGAGCTATTTAGTGGAAAACTAACTTTTTTTAAAATTATAATTTAACATAACTAAAATCTTCAAAAATCTTTTTGAATTCTCTCAAAACTCTTACAAAAATCAAACTTATTTATTGTATTAAAAAAGGTTGTTTTCTTGAAATCTAAAAACAACACGCGCACGTAGGTCGCGATTAATAATACTACTAAAAAAATTTGCGAAACTAATTAGCTTAGTATCAGGAATTATTTGTGTCCGTCCGTCGTACTTTTTACGAAGAAGGGGGAATGAGGGGAAATGTAGGGAAACTATAGCAGGGAAAGTATTGAAAGTGAGGGGAATGGGGGGTTGGGGACGTTGGGTAAGGAGAGTGTTATCTGGGGAAGTGAGGAAACGAGGAAATAGAAGAATGAGGGAGGGAAAGTATGGGAAGGGGAGATTAAAACAGCTTAATTAACGTCTTAATAGGCTACGAAGCCTTTTCTTCCCTGCAAACACCGCCTATTTTATCTAATTGTTTTTTAACATTGTTAACTTTCAGGGGGAAGCAGTGTCGATAATTATTTTTTGGCTGTTTTACTGGCTGTTATGAGGTTTGTATTTTCCCTCTGCGCTTGTTTTTTGTTGTTAAAAGTGGGCCGAAGAACTCTGGGTCTCCTTTCCGGTTTGGGGACAGGTTTATCATCCTTGACCTTGGCTAGTTACTTATTGCTTCGAAAAGGAGTCTCTTATTACGATGTAAGAAAACATAATAAAAAAGTTTATTTATTTTTAATTGTGCACCAAACTTTCGGTTTCTGTAACCCCGGTCTCGGCTTTCCTAGAACTGCTGGCCTACGCAATTTCTCAGCTCGCGGAGCGAGAGACGATTGCCACTCATGCATTAAAAACACCAGCAGCGTAGTAAAAAGGCGCAGTGCGCGGGTACTCACTCGCGTATATTGCGCAATATTATGTATTTCAATTAGAAACCGCTTAGACGGCCCTCACTGTTTACGTTTGGATTCCCCCGATTTGAGGCCAAGACTATTTGCAGGCAATCTCTGAAACACCACTGAAGCCGAGAGTTTGGTGTGTATCAAATAAATACTCTACTATTTTTATTTTTTTCTAAACAGATTTACATAATTGGTGCCTGCCTTTTAATCTACGTAGCTGCAAACACAGTCGGTTTTATGTGTTTACCTGGTATCATGGTAGGTGAATTGCTACCACAAAGAGCCAGAGGATTAGGAGGTGGCTTCATATTCTTTTTGTTTCACGTAATACTTTTCGGAGTAACCAAATATTATCCAATGGTGAGTTTTCGTTTAAATAAATTTATTTTTATTTTTGGAAAAGCAATACTTGTGCAAAAATAAATGAAGTAATAAAATAATTTTAAGCGAATACATTTTGTTCAGGTGACGGAATCAGTTGGAATACCTGGAATTTTCCTTATCTTTGGTAATTTTGCATTAATGAATGTTGTCTTTATCTACTTCTCTTTACCTGAAACTAAAGACCGGACGCTTCAGGAAATTGAAGATTACTTCCAAGTAAGTTGATTATTAAAAACAAAATCTTAAGAGTCATTTTTCATACAATATAAAAATTTTAAATCACAGTTGGTAAAGTTATTTATTTATTGTTTTAAAGGTTATATGAATATAATTTTCCTAAAATTCTCGATAAATTTCAAAAAGATTTGTGAAGATTTCGGATATTAAAATTTTAACAAAAATGCTCATTTTTAGCCAAATTAGTTAAATTTAAATAAATAATAGTAAAATTCCCGTTTTGAATGAAAAACAGTTGAAATAATCCAAAATAGACCGATTTAAATAAAACTGTTGAATCCTCCATAAAAAAATATAAATATTTAACCCGTTGCATTTTTAACCAAAAAGATGAGATTTTTTCCAAAAGGACGAATTTTTTACAAAACACTCAATTTGTTTGCCAAAAATGGGAATTTGAAACAAAAAAGTAAAAAGTAGATTAATTTTTAACAAAAAATATGCATTTTTAAGGAAATAGTTACTTTTCAACCACAGATGAATGTTAAAATAAAAATAATAATTAATCTTTAACTAAAAATGCATTTTGGACCAAGTAGTTCAATTTTTGAACAATTAATTGAATTTTCAACCAAAAAAATGAATTGTTAAAAAAATGGGATAAATAATATTTTAACTAAAAACTAGTTTAAATTGAAATAAGTAAGAGTTTAATTCATATAGAAAAGGACAATTTTCAGAAAAATAGTTGAATTTTTAAACAAACAAGATTTCTTAGTCAAAAAAGAAGACAAATTTCAACTGAATTATAATTTGAGAGGAAAAATAATTTTTAATACAAATTAAAAATTTCGAATAACTATTTATTTTTAAAGATTATTTGTTTATATTTTTTTAAGGATATATGAATATAATTTCTGTGAAACGCATATACATATTTTGAAAAAGTACAATTTCTTTCTATCACAGGATTTTACAAAATTTTAAAACGAATTCGATCAGTTCAAAATATATTTAAGACTTTCAGATGTTTGGAAAATATTTGAAAGTTTTGAGATATTTCTAGTCTATTTAAACATTTTTAATGCATAAATATCTTTTAAACTGACTCGAATTGTTCCTAAAGTTTTTAAATATCATGCAAAATTATTCTGATAATTTTCGCTTATAGAAATCTTTTGAAATGTTTTGATATCTTTTTAAATTTTACATAAAAATTAAGTTTATAAAATTAAAATTTATCAAGAATTTTTTCAGGAATATTAAGACAAGTTTTTTGTATTCTTGAAACCTTTCAAAATTATTTAAAAGCTTGGAAATTTCGTTTTCAAAATCTTCAAAATTTCAACATAACATAATATATGATTTCAAATTGTTCAAAAAATTTTTTAATGTTTGAAATTGAAAAATCGTGTCAATATTATTAATTATTTGTAATATTAAAAAATTGTCCTTGAATGTTCCAGATTCTATTTCAAATTCTTTTGAAATCTTCAAAACTTAAATATAATTTTTTTTAATAAAATCTAATTTTTTTCGTTACCGGTGCCGACAGTTTTTTTACTGGTACCGGTGAAAAAGTTTAGAAAATAAAGTGTGCTAGTAAAAGGGTAAGACGAACATTATTCCCCAAACTAAAAAAATGATTTACAATTAAAATTTCTTTTTTTTAAACAATGTTTAGAAACATTCATAAATAAATTTTATTATGAACTCTACCCACAGATCGACAATTTCTATAATGATAATTTTTTTTTTACAGGAGGAAAATTTATTTTGGATGACAAGAAAAGAAGAACGTAAACAAGCTGAACCACTAATCTGATGATTCATGATGATATAATGAAACAATTACTGCCAAAGTTTGAAAGAATTAAGGTTTCAAAAAATTTCTTTCGAATTCGGATATTTTTTAATATCCCCTTCGAAAATATAAATATCAGGGGTATAAAATAACTAAAAATCTGTTAGTACAATTTTGATTTTAAAGATCATTTTAATTTTTAAGTCAATTGTGAGAATTAAGTTATTCTTTATAAAATATTCACTTATTGAAAATTAGTAACCGAAAATGTAACCGAATATTCAACATATTGCTTAAAATTTTATATTTATTTTTTGATATCGTAAAATTAGTTTTATATCAAATTTTAAAATATAAGTTGTAACTTAAACATGTAAGTTTACTTTGCTAGTGAAATTTTCTATGTGTGTGTTCATAATTTTAAGATATTAATGTCTGAATATTCCATTCCATTTATTTATTTAAATAAAATGTCAACAATAAAAATAAGTATTTATGGAGCTTTTGTGGGGTATTGGAAAGCTTCAGAGAAAGCTTTCAAATTTCGGAGAGGGCCAATTATTCTCAATTTATTTTGACTGCGTTAATCCATCATTTTTGAATTGAAAAAGTTTGTGGCTCTTGCTGAACACATCGACTAAAATAATAGTAAAATAATAGTGATGATTAAAATTTAACAATTTTAGGTAATTTATTTTTTGATTACTGTATAACATTCTGAAAATTTTAGCGCACTTAAAAAAAAGTTGCATACTTTATTATTCAGAAAAGAACATTTTAAAAAAGGGTCGAAATCCGAATTCAAAAATTCTGTGACCTTGAAGCGTCACGCCGAAAAAACCGCTTAACTAGAATCATGATTCATTGACTAACGAAGTACCTAGCAGACATCTATGGGGAAAATTCAATTTACAATATGTAAAAGATATTTGTTTTGTTTAATATTTTGTTTAATATTGAACAATACCATTCAAATCCGTCAAAATGAGATGTTTCCAACGATAACCTCAAATTGCTGTCAACCATATACACCAAAATCTCGCTTTCAGTCACCCCATTCTCGGGCTTCCTAGAACTCCTGGCTCATACAGTTTCTCGGTAACGACATATCATATATATATATATATATATATATATATATATGAAAAATCTGGAAATAAGACCCTGTTCAGCTTGACTCTAGTCTGGCACTGTAAGGAGACATGAGAGGTGTAGCATAAGTAGGAGATGGCAACATTGCCGGTGAAATACACTGGAACCGCAATTATATCCGCCGTCCTAGAACGTAAACATTCACTTATATCCTCTCGAAAGGGGATCTCACCAATGCTGCTAAGCGAAGGAGAAATGACCGCGCTGCGCTTTGATTGGCTTGTTTGTCACGTGGTACTACGAGGTGGTGGATGACAAGCGG
This sequence comes from Belonocnema kinseyi, assembly GCF_010883055.1. Classification (NCBI taxonomy): domain Eukaryota; kingdom Metazoa; phylum Arthropoda; class Insecta; order Hymenoptera; family Cynipidae; genus Belonocnema; species Belonocnema kinseyi. The sequence continues at coordinate 123,073,963 of NC_046658.1, forward strand.
ATATAAGTGAGAGTTATGCAGGGATATAAGCGCGAGAGGTTATAAGTGCGAGATGATATAACCGC
>NC_046658.1:123074127-123075257 GCF_010883055.1 Belonocnema kinseyi
TAACCGAGTAATTAAAGAAACGATGAAAGTAGAAGCCAGTGAAGTTGGCACCCCAACTCTAAAATATCAGATTTTTTTTTATATGGAATCGTTTGGTGGTCGTTTGGTGGTGTTTGGTGGTCAACTTTGAAGGTTTGGTGGTCAAAATTGGAGAAGTTAAGGATTTTTCAAATTTGGGGTGCCAACTTCATGGTGGCACAGCACTTTTTAATATTTTCAAAAAATTCTTTTTGGTATCCTTTGGTGGTCGTTTGGTGGTGTTTGGTAGTCGAACGTGAACGTTTGGTGGCCAGAATAAAAAAAGTTATCGAGTTTTCAAAATTGGTGCGTCAACTTCCGTTAGCACCCCACTTCAATTTTCTTTTTTAATTTCTTATGACATCATTTGGTGGTCGTTTGTTGGTGTTTGGTGGTAAACTTTGAAGGTTTGGTGGTCAAAATTACAGGATATATCGGATCTTTTAGAAAATACATGTGGCCCGTGATGGGACTCTGCGCATGCTTATGCGCATGTGTGATTGGTGCGAAATTTGAATTTTATTATCAGCTACCATCAAAAACGTATCATTTCAATCAATTTATATTATTAAAATTTATAATATGCATTGGCATTGTTTATTCTCAGCTACCTCCAAAAACGTATCATTTCAATCAATTTGTAATATTAAAATTCATAATATTCATTAGTATGAAACATAAATATTTTTATTGCTTTGTTTTTATATACTTTTTTTATTCCTGTTTTTTGTAAATTGAAAGAAAATCTACTCATTCAGTCTTGAAATTATTTGTACAAAACTTGCAGATCGTTTTTGGGTGAACAAATTTATTCTATTAATTTTTTTTAATACCTTGTTTCGTTTTCCAACAAATCTTATTTTTTTATTTTTAATGTTATTTGTAAGATTATTAATATTATTTTATTAATTATTTATTGATAATTAATATTAATTTTTAATGTGATTTAATTTTTCTACGTGTCCTATCAAAATATTATTCATTACAAATTTTTAACTTTTTTTTGGATGAACTTTTGTCAATCCATTTTTTTCATAGTTTGTGTCGTTTGTTCAAAAATGGAATCGTTTAATTTTTATTTTGGTTTTTTACGTATAAAACAAAAACCACGC
>NC_046658.1:123075357-123077924 GCF_010883055.1 Belonocnema kinseyi
TCACTTTCCCTACACCCTCGCTTGCCCTCAATTTCCCCCTTTCACATCCCTCCCTTTCCCTATGACTCGGTTCCATATTTCTCTCGCTTCTACTACTTCCCCTCTCTTCTCTACCCCTCTTCTCACTTTCCCTTCATTTCTCGTCTCTAAATTTCACCTTAATTCCCCTTACTTCACCATACTTCACCTCCTTGGAAAAAAGTATAAATACAATTTATCATTATATTCTTAATAAATAAATAATATTGACTATAAAAACCATTTTTACATTCTAATCTCAATGAAAAGGTAGTGGCTTTGTATGAAAAATGAATTTCGTCGAAACCATTAAATATCGACGTTTTGAAGCCCCTAAGTCAAAAAAAAATATTTTTAACGACGAAATCTGTTTGTCGTTGTCGTTGGCTGTATATCTGATAACTTTAGAAATAATACTCAGATTGGATTGTGCTTTGGCATATTTTTCAAGTTTGTAAAAAGAAAGTACGAGTTCATTAGTCAGCTATTTTGGATGAAAATTCAAAATGTTAAAGCATTTTAAAAATGGTTGAGACATTTTTTTCAAGATTTAAAAATTCGATGTAAGAAAACAATCAGAGTTATAGTAATTTCAAAATTTAAAAAAAATTAAAATAAAAAGAGTGACCCAAAATTTCACCTCTTTTCTCGACCTCATGAATTTGATGCCAAATTGGTTGAAAGAATAGCTTGTCGTGATGCTTGAAAATAGAAAAATTTCAAGTTTAGCATAGCTTTTTTTAGAGAAATACAATCAGTCAAACTTATCAGCTAACTCTATCATGTCCAAAAGAGTGCAATGTTCCTGTGATTTTTTTTGCTGATTCAGAATTATATAAAGGTTGGCATCATCATTTTGTTTGTTATATATCATAATTTTTTAACATCTATTATATTTCACCCAAAAATATTGTACATTTGTTTTAAAAGTTTTTAATTATCTAGAGGCCAATAGTTCTGAAAGGCAAGACTGGAAAATCTACAGTCACTAGATTTTGAAATGTTTTTATTGCGCTTTTATTGAAGCATTAATTAATTGTTAATTAATTAATTAATTGTATACTAATAGTATTTTGTGAGATATCGAACACAATGTCAATTACTAAGTTTCATTCGTCATGTGGCAGAAATAAAACCTGTGCTCACTTTCATATTTCTTCTACTTTAAAGTATCATCATGAGCTTTTGTTTAAACTAATTTGAAAGCAAATTTACGAGGTCGAGAAAAGAGGCGAAAAAATAGGGTTTTTTTGGGTCACTCTTTGAAGCCAAACAGCGCACGATACGAAATAAAGTCAGCAGAAGAAAAATTTTTTTTTTGGAAGCCCTAGAAGAATGTCATAAAATCTTTCTGAATTTCTAGTAGACAAAACAAACTTTTTGGACAAAAGACACAACCTATGAAAAAAAATAAAGGCATTCATCCAAAACAAAGCTACAAATATGTTATTATTCACTTTTTGATAAGACGTGTAGACTTTGACCCGATCCTGTAGAATGAGATTATAAATAAACAAATCATATTTAAGGACAAAAAGTTTCAAGGTTCAATGAAATGTTTGATAAGGGGCATTATTCCTCAACTGCCCCAACTCAAAAAGTGATGTTTTTCGATTGTCTCTAAATTCTGGGAATATATTCGCCTACCCAACAGTAGTTAATCCACAAACTTATAGACCAGGATTACCAACCCTCCCCAAGTGAGGGGGGGTTGAATTTTCAAACCCCAATGCCTGCAGGGGTAGTTTCAAACGCCTGTAACTTCCTTTCTAATTACGCGATTTAAAATTTTTATTAGGGTTTTGGAAAGTGCTTTTTACACGCTTTCATCATATTTTATTATTTATAACAAAAAAAATTGTTTTAACAATTTTTTCAATAAATCAATTGTTTATTTAACTTTTTTCGCAATTTAGGCATCTACGATTTTTTTTAAATAGTCTCAAAAGAAAGCTTGACTTTTTTACTGTGAAAAATGTCTAATAAGAAAATGGACAAATTGAAATTCATTGAGTTACAGAGCCGGTTGTAGAGGGAGTCCTCGCGCTCGCACTCGGGCGTTATGCGGCAGCATACCGCGGAACAGTTTTCAAGCATGTCATTTTTTTGTATTACTCACATTGATCCAAAATTGTATGAAGTCATCGGAAAAAACTATTCAGTAACGTTAACCAGTAAGTTTGAAGAAGTTAAACATTTTTAAAGTTATTATGAAAAAATATTAAGTAAAAAGCACTTTCTTAAAAATGAACAGTATTTTTCTGAAGATAAATGATTCCTCACTATTATAATTTATTATCCGACAATAATTGGTTATTGCTCTTGCATTTTTTTAAAACAAATATATGATTCAACCAACTTCTCACGTATAAAGTGTTTGAGTAAATAAAGTACTAACGAATTAGTAATTAAAGCCTGCCGAGGTAGCAGAAACCGACATCTTTCTGGAACGACTCTGCGAAAAACTATTTAATTTAAAGTCTCATGAATTTTATGCAAAGCAGCAGGCATCATTCCTGAAGAACCTCAAAGCCACATTATTAGTTGAA
>NC_046658.1:123078024-123093160 GCF_010883055.1 Belonocnema kinseyi
CCTATCTCACGGTTGTGAGACGTGGTTATGGCTGAAATTTTACCGCGATTTCGCTGGAAGCGGGTGCAATTTTTCAGATTAGCACCCGCTCCCGACGAAATCTTGCGGTTGTCCTTATGACAAATTTTTATATATATTCCAATTGGAAACGATTTAGGCAGCCCTCACTGTTTACGTTTGAATCCCTCCGAAATCAGTCCAAGGCCATTTGAAGACAACCCCCGACACTTGACTGAAAGCGAGAGTTTGGTGTATTCAAAATCACGAGCGCATTTTTTAGACGGATTTCTTTTGCTTAACATTTCAAAAGTATAATAATAATGGCAGCCTTTTATAAAAAAAATATGTTGCACCTGATTGCAAGTGCAATACCAAAGATGATCAACAAATCATATTTATAAGGTTGCCTATGGCCACATAAGTGAGAAAGAAATGGGTCGCATCCGTTGGAAGAACAGGTAAATATTATTTATTTTTTATTTATTATTTTGTATTGCGTTATTATTTATTTTGTATTTGCATCCAAACTAAGGCTTAGATTATTGTGAAGATCATTTTATAGTAAGTAATTTTAACCTTGAATCTTTAATTTTATAGTAAGTATGTATAATCTAATGCACAATACCACATAGTTACTAAATTTCTAGGTATTTTGAAAATCTTGTAGGCCCTTCTTCTAACTTTTTAAACGCGTTTAAAATAATAAATCATACGATAGGTTATATTAACTGTTCACACCGTTTACGCATTCAATCGTCAGAGGATATATCAGATTCCCTCACCAACCGTACAACCGCGCTACTCAAAATGAAGTACTTCGGAAAATCCACCGAACCAATCGGATTTCCCCGCACACATTCAAAAGGGATACTTTTTAAGCATTAAAAAATTCAAACTCACTTTAAAAAAAACTTTCCTTCCGTATTTAATTTTTTTTCATTCTACTAGAGGAAACAAAGTATTTGAAGATATGAAAGAACCCCATTTCGCCTACAAAAAAGGGTTTCGTTGACTATTAAGGAGGTTCGATGATTATCGACTTTCTATACTTTTGGACTGAATTTAAAATATTATGTACTTCAATGGTCCTTTCATCGCCCTTTAAAGTTTCAGCTGATTTAACCGAACTATTTTTCGAAATATTTGTTCATAAAGTTGCTGAATGAAACATGGAGTCTTATGGCAACATGTCAGACTGGCGCACATGATAAATTGCAATAGTCTGTTTATCTATACAATTTTGTGAGAAAACATCGAATATTATTAATATGAAAGTTTAAATCTTTCTGAATTATCGATTATCATATGCTAGATTTAACATTTTTTTTCGCTGCAAGTTTTTATTCATGGCACAACTATATTCTTTTTCTTTTGGTAACAAACGAAAAAGGCCTTTTGTAGAGATTTTGCAAATATAAGAGCTCATAATATACAGTTGCTATCATAAAAGGCCTATCATAAAAAACAAGAGAAAGTTTTTGAAATACAAAACTGCTTAATTAATATTAATGAGTGCGAAGTATGATACATTTCAAACAAGGAAACAAGCCCTATGAAATTTTCAATATTTTCATTTATTTTTAACTATTAATTATTTTTTTGAATCTTCAATTTATATAAAAGGTTAATGATAGATAATAGAATTTTCCATGTCTAGACCAAGATGACAGCCAGCCTGTCACGCCGTTGCGAATTCTATCTCATGGCACTGCGCAAAACAATAAAACCCTCTTACTTCATGAATGGCTAAGTCAATTGAAGTAAAACTTTACAGAAAAATTCTATGGATTTGGCTAAACATTTTATCTGCTGGAAGTTTTTGGTTGCTTAAACTTACGTCGATAGACTTTGCGATTGAAAATATTTAAACGTTCTTTGCTGGATTATTTAAAAAAGGAATAATAATTTTTTTGCATAAAAAAGAAGATAAACTTCAATTATTTGGTAAGATTTAGTCAAGTTTTATCCATGATTCCTTGAAATTCAAAGTGAAAACTAAATAGCATCTTATTTACAAGAATTTCCCGTTAAAATAGACGAAAATTCAAAGCTGTGCAAAAATCTTTCTTTTTTCGCATTATTTCAAAAACGAAGAAAGTTACAATTTTTCCCATTAGAAAAAAAATGCACAATCCATATTCCTATAAGACCATTTGTTGAAAATAATACAATTAAAAATGTTTTCAAACACTGCCACGGGCCTTCCCACTCTGAAAAATATTGTACATGTATCCCGTTCTACGATGCGGCGCGGTGGTTAGATCGGTAAAATTTAGCACTTTTCATTTGCATTATTCAATTTACATACTTTTCGCCCCATTTTTACATACTCATCATTTATAATTGAGAAAGTATTAGAATTGTCTAAAATTTGACACCACAGTTTTCACCGCATATCCACGTTTTGAAACCCCGTGAATACAAAAATCAAGTTTTGGCGATGGCGACTGTCTGTCTGTCCGTCAGTAAACACGATAATTCTCGAAGAAAGGTATGATGATTGAAACTTCTCAAGTAGCAAGTTTGCACGTCGATGGCCAGACGGACATTTGTGTACGTATCGTCTATGCAGGTGGAAATTTCGACGTTTCACTTGCCTAACTATGCACGAGAAAAGATATCACTTGCCCAACTGTGCACGTTTAGGCCCTTACGTAAGGATATATACTAGGTTGGTCTTGTATATCTACGTATAATAAATTTTTAACAGTTAAAATTATTTAATCCTAAAGAATTAAAGGACTTCTGAGAACTCAAGGAATTTTTGGAATTCAAGGAATTGAAAGAATTCATGGGATACAGAAAATTCGAGGAATTCTCAGCAAATTCCTGACATTCCATGAAGTCAATAAATTTAGCGAATTCAAGCACTCAGCGAATTCGATGAATAGATAGAATTCACAGAATTTATGGAATTCAGAGATTTCAACGATTTAGCGAATTCAAAGAATTCAGCGAACTCAAAGTATTGAGAGAATTTAATGAATTTAATGAATTCAGTGAATTTAATAAATTCAGTGAATTTAATTAATTCAGTGAATTCGAGAAATTGAGAGAATTCAAAGGATTCAATCAATTTAATGAATTTAGGAGATTCGAGGGATTCAGCAAATTTTTGGAATTCACTGAATTCATATAATTTAGAGAATACAAGGAATTTAGCGAATTCAAGGAATTCAGCGTATTCTAGGATTCAGAGAATTTAAGGATTAAGCTAATTCAAGGAATTAAGCGAATTCAAGGAATTCGAAGAATGCAAGGAATTTAGCGAATACAAGGAATTCAAGAAATTCAGGGACTTTAAGGCATTCAGGGAATTTGAAAAATTCAGCAAATTCAAGAAATTCGTGAATTCAACGAATTAAGCGAATTCAAGGGATTCAGCGAATTGGTAGAATTCAATGAATTAATAGGATTCAAAAAAATTAGAGAATTCAAGGAATTCAATGTATTTAGCGGATTCAAGAAATTGAACGAATTCGAGGAATACCGATAATTCTGAGAGTTGAAGAAATTCGGAGACTTTAAGGAGTTTAGAGATTTCAAAGAATTCGGAGAATTAAAGAGGTTCAGAGAATTCGATGCATTCAGCACATTCAAGGCATTCTGTGAATTCAAGGAAATAAGCAAATTTAAGGAATTCAGAGAATTTAAAGAATTAAGAGAATTCAAGGCATTCACAGAATTCAAGAAATTGAGAAAACTCAAGGAATGAAGAGAGTTCGAGACATTCAGCAAATTTAAAGCATTCCGTGGATTCAAGGAATTCAGAGCATACGGGAAATTCACATAAATTAGAGAACTCAAAGAATTTAAGGTCTTCATTGAATTCAGGGAATTTGAAGGAATTTAATAAATCCAAGGAATTAAGGGAATTCATGCCATACGGGGAATTCAAGGATTTCAGAGAGTTCAAGGAATACAGAGACTTTAAGGACTTTACAGACTTCAAGGCATTCCGAGAATTCTAAGACTTTAGGGAACTCAAGGAATTCAGGGAGTTCGAAGAATTCAGACAATTCAAGGGATTCAGAGAATTTAAGCGATTCAGAGAATTCAAGGAATGGAGAGCATTCAAGAGATTCCGAGAATTCGAGACCCTGGGCAAATTCAACGCATTCCGTGAATTCAAGGAATTTAGTGAATTCATGGAATTCAGATAATTGAAGGAATTCAAGGAATTCCGAAATTTCCGAGAATTCACAGACTTCAAGGGGCGATTCACAAAATACGTGATATATTTTTAGGTATTACTGACCCCTCGCCCACCCCTGCCTGATACTTTTTCCATTGGTCCTGACATGTAGAATGATACTTCTAGAGACCCCCAACCCTGTTAAACGTATCACGTATTTTGTGAATGACTACCAAGTGACTTCAGAGACTTCAAGGCATTCAGAGAATTCAACGATTTTAGAGAATTCAATGATTTCAGAGAATTCAATGATTTCAGAGAATTCAATGATTTCAGAGAATTTAAGGGATTCAGAGAATTCTAGGAATGAAGAGACTTGAAGGAATTCGGAGAATTTAGGGCATTCAAAGAATTCAAGGAATTGAGAGAATTCAAGGGCTTAAGAGAATTCAAGAAATTCTGAAAATTCATGGGATTGAGAGAATTATAGAAATTAAGAGACTTGAAGAAATTCAGAGAATTCAAGGGATTCCGAGAATTCAAGAAATTCGTAAAATTCAAGGGGTTCAGAGAATCCAAGAAATTCGGAGAAGTCAAGGGATTTAGAGAATTCTAGGAAGGAAGAGAGTTGAAGGAATTCAGAGAATTTAAGGCATTCAGAGAAATCAAGGATTAAGAATTAACAAAATTCGTGGTATTTAGGGAATTCGAGGCATTTTTTAAATTCACAGCATTCCGTGAATTCAATAAATTTAGCGAATTCAAGGGATTTATGAAATTCAAGGAATGTAGCGAATTCATGGAATGCACAGAATTCAAGGAGGGTAGTGAATTGAAGGAATTCACATAATTCAGAAAATTCGAGGAATTTAGCGAATTCGTGGAATTCATAGAATTCAAGGGCTTCAGATAATTCAAAGAATTGAGAGAATTCAAAGCATTCACAAAATTCAATGACTTTAGAACACTAAATAAATTAAAAGAATTCAAGAATTCAGAGAATTCGAGACATTAGGCAAATTCAAAGCATTCCGTGAATTCAAGGAATTCAGAGAATACAGGGAATTTAGGGACTTCAAAGAAACTAGAAAACTGAAGGAATTCATTGAATTCAAGTAATTTAGGGAATTCGAAAGAATTTAAAGAATTCAATGAATTAAGAGAATTATAGCAATACGGAGATTTCAAGGATTTCAGAGCATTCAAGACATTCAGAGACTTTGAACACTATAGAGACTTCAAGGAATTCATGTAATTCGGAGAATTGACTTGTATGACATTTTGTTTTGACCATTAAAAATAACATGAAAACAAAAATCATATCTTAAGAATAAGTACGCGAGATAGGGAAGATTGCCTGAAGAGAGGAGTGTAGTTTTTTATTGTAGGGTAATTCAGAGAATAAATGTACGTTTATAAATTGTTGTGAAAAATCGAGCGCGTCGCGCTAGTGTCCTTTCTAGTGTTACCTTGCACGGGAAGCGGAAGGTAACCTATTATCGAGCGCGAAACCCGAAATCAAACAGACGCGCGCCTTAGGCGTGCTTAAACTTGATGGCGATGAGATTGTGCAGTTTTTTTAAAAGTTTTAATATAACTGAAAGCTTTTCAATAATTGAAGAAAATTTAACAAATACATTCAAAGAAAAGTAGTTGGAAAATGGGCAGGTACGAAAATTTGTGGGTGCGAATACGCAACTGTCGTTTTGACTTCCTGCGTTCGGTTTGCATAGTTGCGACGTTGTTAAGTGCTTTGTCAAAAATTCAGACTTGAGTCAAACGTCGAGCTTTTAACAAGTTTCACTCACTTAAAAAAATTTTTAAACTTGAAATCTTTTTGCGGTGTAACTAATAATTCATAATAATATTTATAGTAACTTTTAAAACGTGAGGTGGTTATGACGAAGTGAGTATGGACAAATATGACCAAAATGGGGCGCAGAAGCGCCACTGTACTGATACCGGTTGTGTTTCCTATCGAAGTCTTCACTCTCAGTTTTTCTTTCTTTCAACTCGTGCACTAATCGTTGACGCTCGTCAACTCCCGTGTCGATTCTCGTGTAGAGACGCACGCTATATCGCTATATTCTACGCAATTAGTCTCTGGACAAAGGACCTTTATTGTTACGTCGCTCGTCTCCGTGAAGGTTTTTCTGGCCATTATATGAACGACTCTTTCAAATTACTTCGAAAAGGAATATAAATCGTAAGTACTTGATATAGAACTAATTTTTCCCTTCATAATTGCGTATAAAGGAATATATAAAAGCAGTGATATTGGGTCGCCTAGATACATTATAATACTCATAATACTGGAATCTTTTAGTAATTGGTGTAAAAATATTCTGAACGTCGCGACTGTAAAAATAAGTTAGAAAAATAATAATTTTTTAATTCCAATTTGGGGCTATCCATATACCACGTGGACACTTTAAGGGTAGGGGGGTATGGCGACATTCCACGCTTGTCCAAGAGGGGGGGGGGTCGAGCTAGAATTCACGTGGACACATATCTCCCTAAATCTGTGGAAAATATACTGAAATGAGACAAGGTATACTCTAGGTATACTGAAACTTTTATATTGTGCCAGCGCACAATATCATTTTTATTTTCATTTTCACGATTTTTTCTTTGAAAGTCAAATGATGTTTAAGTTCACGTTCCTAAGTTAATTCGAATTTTTTAGCCAATTCATCGCCCCTTTTGGACTTCTTATAGTCTGGGAGCTCGCGACAATTCTATGGACGTCATTTTAGTACTCACCAAAATTTCAGATTCTTTTGTTTTCATAGTCAACAGTTCAAAATTCGTTGGCTGACTAACAGCTGTTGGTGTATTTTGCAACAATTTATTGTTAAACTCGTCAAAAGTTCGAGTGAAAAAACATTTTAGTACTCTTAAAACCCACGGGGAATGATTATTTTGGTGCAAACAACTAACAAAGAATTTGACTGGCAGCTCATGAGTAGTGGCAAACTTGATTGACATTTTAATCAGCAACCGAATAGACTTTTTCATTAACTAAAATTTTCTTCTTTAGGATACTTTTATAAAATGAATATGTATATAAAAAAGGAAACTACGAAAATCTCACTTGTTACGTAAATTCACAGCTCGCAACAATGGGTTTCAAGAGTACTAAAATCACGTTTCTTGACTTGAATTTTCGGCATGTTTGACAGGCTGTCAGTCAACTTTGGCACCACTCAGGAGCTGCCAGTGAAAACTCTTGGTAGTTGTCTGCACCTAAACAATCATCTTCAATGGATTTCAAGAGTACTAAAATGACGTTTTTTCACTCGAATTTCCGACCAGTTTAACGATAAATTGTTGCAAAATGCACCAACAGTTGTTAGCCATTCAACGAGTTTCGAACTGTTGACATATGAAAACAAAAGAATCTGAAATTTTAGTAAGTACTCAAATGGCGTCCATGGAATTGTCGCGAGCTCCCAGACATTTTCAAGGCTAATAATATCTATATTTTCATAAAATATGTTCACGTGCACAAAGTAGGGGGGGGGGGATTTGTCCAAATTCCGTGGCTGTCCACGCGGGGGGGGGGGGGGGGTGTCAAAAGTGGTGAAAAATTGTCCACGTGGTATATTGATGGCCCCTTTCAAAATTCCATGATTTTCCCTAGGGATGTAAGCCACTAAATTTTGTAGTGAAACTTTGAAACGTTAAAACTAGGTGCGTTTTGCGTTTTGGTTTGTTTTCGTAAAAAGGGCCCCCCGTGACCGTCACTGGTTAAATCGTCTCTTGTTCAAAGTTTCAAGTTTCGTTCAACATTAGGGTGAGGCCAGATAGTAGAATCTTTGGGTGAAAGAATAAGAAATGCACAGATCGGTTTGGCCTTTAAGGTCAGTTTAGGATTTCTTTCATATTATCAGTTTCAGTTTGTCAATGTTTCATTAAACTATACATGCCTAATTACTCCCAACAAAATAAATAAAATATAATAAAATTAATTAATATGTGTATAAAAGGATAATAAGTTTCAAATAATGAAACTACTTTTCTACCAAAAAAGACAGCTTCTAACAAAATGGTTGATTTCTCACCTAATACAGATACATTTTCAACTTAAAAAAAAAAAGTTGAATTTTCCTCTAATAAATAAATCTTCAGTACAATAAAATAAATTTTCAGTCAAATAACATCAATTTGCAACCAAGAAGATTAATTTTCTAGTATCACATATTAATTTCTTACGAAATACGTTAATTTTTAAACGTATTTAATTTACTGTCTTCTCAAATGACTCTAGGATAAAGACATTTTGTCAATTATTTTGAAGTTGTTGCAGAAATGATGCAAATTTCACTGTCTTTAAAATTTGATATTATCTGAACTAATAAAACAAATTAATATTCTTGGACTCATTTGTATAGTAAATCTACGTAGAATTTCCTCAACTTATCACTCTTATTGTAAAAATATTTCGTCTACACGGTGCAAGATGTTACAACAAAAAATTTGGAAAAGTTGAAGTTTTTTGCATGCACCATTCATGCCAAAATTTACAAAAAAATAGTTTTGTATTCCAAAAATTTAATAAATGCTAGTTTAAGCCAGTATATTTTCAATTTGATATTGCGTCGCGTTTATTTCTTGTGATTTCCGTTAAAAATGATATCTTGAGAAGCAACAAGACTTTGAAGGAATATCTGCTTCTAAATTTTTTCTTTGGATATATATGTGTATTCTTGGAACAAGCATAAGTAATTCGAATTTTTATCTCTTATTCGACGGTTAAATTCTTGCTATTTCAATTCATCAGGAAAGAATCGAAAAATGGCAGGTCTTTTTTTAAATTTGGAAGTGAATTTACTTACGTTCACTTAATTATATAAACTACGCAGGACTGAATTATAACACGATGTCCAGCTACCTTTAAAACATAGAAATGTCCTTGAATATTTTTCGAGAACTTAGAATTAATTTTTTTTAACAGTTATTTTATTGAAGTGCGAAAAGTAATTTAAATCTTCTAGTCTATCATAAAAGAACCATCTCGTTTAGAAGAAATCTTGCTACTAAACGACTTTTATTTATCAAGATATAATTATCTTTTATTATTTACAGAATAAATACAGACATTTCTAGGCATTTTTGTGGACTTTACGAATTATTTTAAGGTTGCAATAAACAGACTTTAATATTGTGAATAATTATATACGTTTTTAATTTCGTCTTTGCTAATATCAAATGTTAAAATATGCATTGCTTTTAATATTTAAGTTATAAATTATAAATATTATTAGCTGAAAATTTCGATGTTAATTCAGCTTCAGAATTCGAATGAGCTTTGAAATATTTTACCACAATTTCATAAAACTTTCAAAAGATTTAAAGGATTTCAAAGTTTTGAAAAAGGATACAGTACGCCAGATTTCCAATATTTAAACAAATTTGAAAGATTTGAAACGGAAACGATTTTGAAAAGTTTCAACACATTTCAAAAGATTTGGAAATATTTTACTAATTGTAAATTTTAAAAAAGAATGAATGATTTCAACTAAAAAAAAAGATTTTACAAGGATTTCCAAAAAATTGCACAAATATTTCGAAAGATTTTACAAAGATTTCGAACTTTTCCAAAGAGTTTTGTACTTTCAAAATATTTTTAATATCTTAAAAAGGCTACAGTAAACTGGATTTCTAAGATTTCAAAAGATCTTGCACAGAATGCAAATGATTTCCAATTAATACAAAAGATTTTATAAAGATTTCAAAAGAATACAATCATTCAAGATTTCAAAAAGGGCACAGTACATAAGATTTCAAATGTTTTAAACGATTTGAAATATCAATAAATTGAAACAAATACGGAAAATTTGAAAAAGATTTTAAGGATTGTCAATGCTTCAATTATTTTACAAAAATTGTAAAATATTCTAAATTTTTTTCCAGAAATTACAAGATCTCATAGAGATTTTAAGTACTTCAAGATATTTCGACGAATTTACAAAGATTTCGAAAGATTTCAAGGCATTTAAATACGACTTACGTTCGCAACAAATTAAGAATTTTTTTTTCTGCTTTCTTTAAAAATTGTTGGCCATTAAAAAATGAAGTGGCACATTTTTTATATCCATAAAAAACTGTTATTTCATTAATTGATTGAAAAAAAAGGAAAATAGAAAATACATTCAATTTCGTTCCTAAGAATCGCTGGACAACCTGTATAAAAAGTTACGTTACCTTTTTATATGTAGTTTTGAAAATCAAAAATATTTTCACTAAAAGGCTTATTGCATTATTTCTTTTTTCTATAGTTTTTGGTGCTAAAAATTAAAAAAATTTGAGGACAACTCCTACACCAAAATGGCAGCAGCAATTGATCTCTTAGAGATGACGAAGATGGTATCAGCAAATAATTCTCGTTACCCATCCGGAAAGGACCCAACCATTTATAAATTGATTTCCGTGCATTTTTACTCTATAAAATCAAGTAAGACTAGCTCCGTTGAAATTATTTTGCAAGAAGATCCTCAAATCGCGTGCACTTTAAATCTTCTTTACTCGGATGAATGCGTCCGCATAAACATGAACTTCAAATCTAAGGATCTAAGTCCAAAACTCAAGTACAAGGCCTCACTTTATTATTTAAACTGGGACCAAAAAATGACCCTTCTAGAGAGTTTGAATATGGAAAATATCACGAAAGATTCTGTTTATCATTTTTCACTTCCGCTCAAATGGTTCATTAATGATAAAGACATTATTCGAAAAATTTTGATTAATAATCACTGGTTTTTATATTGCGAGATTACAAGGAAAGACGAAATTATAATGCCTAGAATGAAAATCGAAAATCCTGAAAGCGAAATGGCGAGCAATTTTTCTCTACTTATCGAAGAAGGTGGTCAGTATTGCGACGTAAGGATTACTTGTGGGGATATGAAATTTAACGCGCATAAATTGATTCTTTCGGCTAGGTCTTCCGTTTTTAAAGAAATTTTCAAAACTGATATGAAAGTGTCGAAAGTAATAGAAATAACAAGCGATGTTGAAGCAGACATTATGGATCATTTATTACGGTTCATTTATTCTGATTCTGTCAATAATTTAGAAACAGGAGAGGCAGAAAAACTGCTTGCAGCAGCTAATACGTACATGTTAGAAAATCTCAAGGTAATTTGTATGAAAGAAATATCTAAATCTGTCACAGATATCGAGAAAGCTTTCGAAATCCTTGCAATTGCTGAAAAATATAATGTGAACGGGTTTAAGAAAATTGCGTTAAACTTTATAAAAAATATTGGAAAGAGTTCCTAAGATTTGGGTCCACTCTCTTTACATTTTGTAAGCTGTGACTTCTTCGATAAGTTAAGATTTATTTTAAAATTATATTTTTTATTATTTGCGTCGACTTAATCGTTCATGTTGGAATAAACGAATTATTTAGTAATCATCGATTCAATAATGCGCATTAAAACGAAGTTTTACCCCCACTTTAAGTTTTATAAGGTTTAATCGAAAGATGTAAAAAAATTACATTTATAAGTATGTAATCACATTTAAAGAAACTATATTTTGTAATAATGTATGAATTATGCATATTAAAGTACGTTGTATCTGTAATATTCTTGACATACTTCTCCGAGGAAAATAAAAATTTATTTTTGCAAAAGTAAAATTTTGTTTAATTGCATGTTATTAAGTATCTTAAAGTTATCTTGGCTTACGTGGTATTTAAAAACACTCTATCCATTAAGAAATTAGGCCTGTTTTATTTTTAAGCAATCATAAATATTTATTCCTATTCCAATAGTTTTATAGCAAGATTTGTAGATTCTAATAAAGTCTTTACTCTTACATTTTCCGGTAAGTTGTGGAAGCAAAATTTCCATTTTTGTAATTTTCTTTCTACATTAGTCTCATCGAAAGACGTTTATAGTTTTATTGAAAGCTTTTATCTCTGTGAATATTTCGCTAATACGACAATCATACGGATTTGAAATATAATTTAAAATCTACAGTGAAAACAATTTTTAAAATTATATAATAAGAACAGGGATGTCCTAACATTGAATTGATTGTTCTCATGTCATATTTGAGATTTTATTTTGGATTTAAATATTTTGAATTTTAACTTTTATTTTTTTTTTCATTAATTTAAATTTACATAAATTAAGATTTTTTACTAAAGGGCACATGATACTTCAGTTTCCCCGGCTTTTTCCACAAAAATGAAAATTTGTAAAAACTGAATTCGGAGATGTTATAAAATATCATAACGTACGTCCCCGGACTATTTTTCGAGGGATAATAACAAAACAAATTTATTGTGCTAAATAAAAAATTTATGCATATGCATTATATTGAGGTTACGTCATTTTTCATCTCTGCCTTTCCAATAATCTGGAAATTATTTATGAAATAAACTTTTTTGATTGCCTGCAAACAAGGTTAGTTCCGGGAGATTAGTTACTATGTTTATTTGTAAGTCGAAAGTTTTTGTCCAAAAATATTGTGTAGGTTGGAAGAAACGCTCGGCTGAATTGTAACACACATAACCTCGAAATGTACACGCACGTTGTCAGCAATATCAAACATTTTTTGATAAAAAACACAAAAAAAGTATGCGGGGACGTCCATTAGCATGTTCGCTATCATTTCCCAGATTTTGAAGGCAAAATATTTCTTATCCTAGGAAAAAAGCTGGGGAATCGAACACTGAAAAAATCGATACCATTTCCTAAGCGCTATGCAAATTAATCACATTTTGCTAAATTAAAACTTTCTTGAATTAACTTACAAAAAAAGTGTGTGGGGACGTCCGTTAGCATGTTCGCTATCATTTCCCAAATTTTTAAGACAAAATATTTATTATTCTAGAAAAAAAGCCGGGAGAACCTAAAACTGGTAAAATCGACAATTTTCTTAGTAGCACATGCCCTTAACAAGCTAAAAATTTTTATCAATATTCGCCGTATCTAGTCTCATCGAAATTCGGTGAGCCTAGAGCAAATATTTTTTGTGAGTCTAGACATCCGGCAATCAGCGTTGAATAGGAAAAAAAATATTTTCAAATTTCAGCGTACACGTGAAGATTATTATATTCCTTTATATGCGCGATTTTTAAATCTGTCTAAAAAGATATCATAATAGGATATCTCGGAAACGAATTCATTTCTATTTCCATAGCGACCGCCGCATAAGTTCCTATTTCCCAAAAGAGAACGTGTTTTAATTATATCTAATTCCTTGTAATTGTATGGATAAGTATACCTCACAGAAATGTCTTGTATTCCACGAAAGTGTTTAAATTTTGAGTTTATTTAATTCCTTCTAATCAGTTTACAAAATATGTATAAGAAATTCGTTTAATTCCTTTATGTGAAATATAAGTTGAAAATTTTGAATTATATGCAATTCACACATTTGAATAGATTTCATCTGTAATGCATTCTCCTTAATGTTATCAGATATTAATACATTTTTAACATGTTTAAATAAATTACATCAAACTCTCGCTTTCGGTCAAGAGTCAGGGGTTGCCATCAAGTATTTACGTTTAGATATACTCTATAGAAGGGGGGGGGGCAGTGGCGGACTGGCATGGGGGCGCAGCCGAGGTTTCCCGGCTGCGCCCTCCAAGCCATGTCAAGACACCCGAAAAAGATTATATTGTTTAAACAAATAAATATATGTTAGATTTGCAATGTAAAGAGTTAAAAGAATATCTAATAATATCCACGATTTACACTTGTACCAGTAATGTAAAAAATGTCCTCGAATTTCTTTTCACGCATATTATTTCTTATGAAATTTCCTAATGCATGTTTTGGATTCTATTAAAGAAAATATTTTTTAAATGAATAATATATTATTCATATTAAGACAGTAAAAGGGAAAGGAATATTCTTGTTATCAACTTCATTAGGGAATTTAAAATTCATTTGTTTCCGATGCAATCCATAATATATTTATTTTTTAAACAGATATAGGACACCTAACAGGTATAGGATACCTAAATGCATTTTTATGGCCGCCCGTTAACATATTGATTTTTTAAATATGTTAACTTTCGATGACGCCTATACGTACTTTGAGGGATTTTCCAGGTAGACTTTTTTATGTAAAAAGTAGGACTTAATTTTTGCTTACAAATATGAAAGGGGGCAACTCATTAAATTTTTTTACAAAATCTCGACTAATTATCGGCTGTATTCATTCTTTTAGTAATTGTTAAGTTTAAATTCAATTTTTATATTAAAATGACTACTTATTAGTCGAAATTTTCTCTAAAACAAGTTATTAGCTCTCATTTCAAGAGTTCGGATCAATGGATATATTTCATTATTTTCAAAATTCTAAAATATGACTATATTTTGCTATAATTTACTGTAATTTGGTGATTGCGAATTAATTTTTGTTAAAGCTCCTTCGGGGTTTTTCCTTATTATTCTGAAAAGGATCCAACCACTTATACTCTGATTTCGTTTTAGTTTTTGAAATCTCAAATGTCAAATTATTTTCGAATCTTTTTGAAACTTTTAAAACTAAGAATAAAAAATAATAAATAATAATCGGGAAATAATATCCGAAAAATTTCTGTTTTCCTAAAAAAATTAAATATTAAAAAATTGGCCATCAACCTTACAGATTCTTTTTCAAAATATTTTTGAATCTTCAAAACTCAAAATAAATTTAACCTTTTTCAATGAAACTTAATTTTTTTTTTACCGGTACCGACAATTTTTTCACTGTACCGCGGTGTAAAAGTTAAGAAAATAAAGTGTGGTACCAAAATGGTAAGACGTAAATTAATTCCCAATATTAAAAAATCATTTACAATTAAACTTTCTCTCTTATCAACAATGTTTAGAAACATTCAGAGATATGATATATGATATGTATTAAAATTAGTTCTTTTTAACAAAAAGAAAAGGGGGAGGGTCGGTAAGGCCGGTTTTTGGCCTAATTTATTTTTGGACCAAAAAATCTGAAAAAATCATGGTAGTTTCTTATAAGTATCCCGAGTCGATT
>NC_046658.1:123093260-123147850 GCF_010883055.1 Belonocnema kinseyi
TGGATTAACTACTGTTGGGTAGGCGAACATATTCCCAGAATTTAGAGACAATGGAAAAACATGACTTTTTGAGTTGGGGCAGTTGAGGAATAATGCCCCATAACAAAATTGACTTTACATTAGATCTGAAAATTTACTTCGAACCCTTTTTTTCTCGCGAGAACGTAGCGCGCCCTATGCGTGCTCAAGATTGCGCACGAAGCGAAACGCAGGCTTCTAGTATCGAGAATTTCACAGTGTCGGATATCTTATGATTCGGCAATTTTCTGTTGGGAATCTTATTATTTGGAAATTTTTTATTTTAAATATTTTCTTTTTCAGGGATCAAAGCGTCGGGAATTATATTTTTAGGGATTTTTCGGCCGTCCCTAATTTGTTAGCTTTAAATTTTGTTTTTCAATCAAAAACTAAGAAAACTTATCTTTAGACCTTAACATTTTATTGAGTATCTTAATTCTAATACAGCGAAATTTCGCTTATTTTAAGTCTCGCTAGATTTATGTCCTTCGTACACGGTTATTTTAAGTGGCGCAGTTCAGGCAACCTCCCACGACGGTCTCTGTACGCTCACCTTCGCGTCAGTGGCTAATCAATTAAAAAAGAGGCCCGAACAGTGGGAAGCCCTCGTTGGTTTGAATTGAGCACTTTAACATGACCTCATGGGAATGCAGACTATTATTTTGAGAAAATAATCTAAATGTAATAGTACCATAAGTCACAAATATACGAATAATAATATTTGTCAAGTGTAGAATATATTTATCGATCATGTTCCATTCTTATATCGATTGTGGACCTTTCAATGTTACGAAATAAAATATCCAAAATTTCAGGTTAGTGTATCAGATCGGGTAATCTAACCTCAAATTTCGGACAGTTGATTGTATTTCATGGCACTGAAAGGTCGTCAATCGACAAAAGAATGGAACATGACTGGGAAAATACATTCTACATTTGAAAAATATTACTATTCGTATATTTATAATTTACTTTAAACTTTCAAGTTTAGACTATTTTCTCCAAAAAGGCGTATGCAGTCCGATGTCAAGAACTGTGCTAACTTTCCAGAGATTCCCACCTATCCTTGTATGATATACTTTGGAAGTATTAAAATCCAGACCTTCATAACTTACTTTTACGTTTAGAACATTTTCTACAAAAAGTTTTCTGCAGTCCCATCTCAAGAACTATGCTAACCTTCCTGGCATTACCACCTATCCTAGAATTGCCGCGACGTCATGCTATAAAACTCACAATTACGCGAAATATTTGAATCGTTTTTTTTATTCTACTATATTGATTTGTCGTATGTAAACAAAAATACTGAAAAAAAACACAAATATACATGATGGGAAAATGCACTAACGGACCGCGAAATTTTCAAATACGCAAGTCTGGGCTGTCTGAACCGTTTTAAGTTAGTGTGCATAATATTTCGCAATCCCGCATGTGGGTACCCGCGTACTGCGCCTTTCTACTATGCTACTGCTGTTTTTGAGGTATTAATTATGATAATATTGATTGATTTCAAATAGACTGCAGTTTTCGGAACATGCGCAGTTTGAAAAAATTTTCTTACTTGACAGGCACGGTAGAGGTGGGGACCCCTCCAGCTTTAAAGTTATCGAATCGTTACTTTTCGAGGCGCTTAAAACAATCGAGATTTCATCGTATTTTCCAATCAGTAATATAAATTATTTTTATACTTACCAGTCACATCAAAAGCGTGAGCTATTTCATGGCTAATTATAAATCCTACAACTCCGTATTGTACTGCTCTACATGATGTCTCATTTTTAAGAAGAGTAAAAAAGTATATTTTTAATAATAGGATTTAGAAATCATTTATATCAAATAAGGATAGTTATCAAAAACTTACATTGGTAAGCTGAGCCCAAAATGAGGTTTCAATAAGTTAGCTGCGGAAATAGCTAAAATGTATGTAAAATTATACAAATTTTATTGAAAAATCAGGCAAATGATTTTGATTTATTATTCCAATAACTTACTCAGCAGATTAGATTCCATTGAATAATAAGCGTTAGGTGTCAAAGGGTCAATGTATCACCTTCAAAAAAATAATTAGAATTACAAATATTTAATGAGAAGGAAAGATTTTTAAAAAATCAGAAAATGTATTAAGTACTTTTTTTTATTGTGTGGTTTTATTAATTCTGAAAGTGATTTCGTCATATTGAATTTGTTAAAACTTATTACATTCTCAATGTGATAAGGCCCAATCTGTAGCTAGAAGGAATAGAAATAAATTTATTAAAATTTCAAATACAAATTAGTTTAATTATTATTTTTAGTTATTGAAAATAATTTTACGTACATCTTTATAGTAATTTTTAACCACTGTTGAATTTGAATACCAAAATGGTTGGCCAATATCTGATGAGATGTGATCTAGTTATTAAACAGTTAGACTAACTGTATTGTTATTCAGCCATTCAGTATCTAAAATCTGATCCTTCATTTTATTCTTTATTTTGTGGAACATTTCTTTGGCATTTTTTAATCAGAAGACTCTTTATTAATGTAGAAATATCAATAAAATTTAAATTCTTATGATTTTGAAGATCAAAAGTCAAATTTTTAACTCTAAATCTTCTCAATTATAGAAATTTGTCTAAGTAAGTCATTTAAGCCATCAAAATTGCAGATTTGTTAATTGTAAAACTAAAAACTAAACTTATTTTTAATTTATATTTCCAAACTAAACATTGTATGATATAACATTGTAAAATTTGTATAATTTTTAATTGTAAATTTTCAAAATGAAAAACTCTTCGATTTTGAAGATTTGCAATTAAAAACTCTTCAATTTTAGATGTAACTAAAAAGTCCTAAAAGATAAGTTGCAAACCAAAAGTCAAGTTTTCAATTCTTACAACTTACAAAATTTTAATTCAAAATTGAAAATTATAAAATTTTGAAGGTTTACCTTTAAAAACTCTTTAGTTTTAACGAGGTATAAGTAAAAATCCTAAAATTTTGAAATTCTGGAAATTAAATGTCAAGTTTTCAATTTTTAATCTGTCAAATTGAATAAATTTGAAATGTTAATCATAAAAATTACAGACGTTTTTAATTGTAAATTCACAAATTTAAAAACTCTTCAATTTTAAAGATCTAAAATTTAATGTTTTGGAATTTTAAGAAGATACAATTGAAACATTTTTATCTGGAAAACATAGAATTACAAATTATTTAATTTTCAAGAATAACATCTCAAAGCTATCTATAATTTTGAACCTTTTTATTGAAACAGTTCAATTTGTAGGGGTTGCAATTGAAAATTCTTCAATTTTAAAAGTTTGTACTATAAAATGCTTCAATTGTGAAGATTTTTCTGAATTTAATGATTTTAAATATTAAAAGTTAAGAGTTTTAAACTTTTAATTTTTCAAATGAATGAAATTTCAAATGTAAATCATAAAAGTCCATTATATCACGGAATTCCCTCAATTTTATAAATTTCATTAATTCGCATAATTCTCTGAAATCTAAGAGCTTGAAAATAATCAAAAAAATTCGAAAGAATTCAAGAAAATCGCAAGATTTAAGGAATTAAGAGAATTTAAAGAATTTTAGAGCATTAAGAAAATTCAAGGAATTAATTTAATTCAAATAATTAAAGGTTTTCAGAGAATTTAGGGAATTCAAGAAACTTCGAAAATTCAGAATATTCCAAGAACTCTGGGCATTCAGAGAATTTCAAAGATTCCGAAACATTTAAGTAATTAAAAAAATTTAGAGAATTCTAACAAATTTAGGAATTCTGCATATTAAAAAAATTCAGGAAATTTGGAATATTTGAAAGGATTTTTACAAATTCATGGAACTTATGCATTTTATTGCAATTATTAATAAAAATTTACTTGTTTTTACTCATACTAATGTCAAAAGTCAAAAAGGTAATAGGCTTTTTCTTTATTTTAAGTATCTTATGCTGTAATAAAAAGAAATGATAAATTTATTAACAAAACAAAAAATAAAAAAACCTTACATATATTTGTTTTGAAAATATTAGTTTCAATTAAATTCAAATTATTATTAATAATAATAACTAATAGAATAACTAATGGAAGGGACATACTTGAAGACAAATTGTTTACTAATGCCATGTTTAAGAGGCATCTGAAATATGCAAATCTTCCATCTAAAAATTTCCATCATTTTGTATTAATTTGTTCATAATTATGAATTGAAAAATCATTTATATACCTATCTTTTTCTTCAGAATTGTAATTTTTTATTTTAGATGGAACAGAAATTTTATGATTAGAAGCCTCCAGTTCATAAATTATTTCCTCATTAATAAACTCAAAACGTTGATTTTGAATCTCCTTATTGACATACGGAAGCATAGCGATAATAAAATGTCAGTTGATACAATTGACTGCAAAAAAGCTATTATATGAAGGCGTAAACAATGAAATTTTTCAAGGCTAGCAGACCTAAAAATAAATGTTTATCTATAAATAAATAAATAAATCTTTACCAATAACTTTTTCGTCCATTCTTCGAAGTAAATTATCCAATTCTTGGATAAAATCTGGATCATAGACAATTATCATTTCTGAAGCATCAATTTTAATGTTAACTTCATTGAGTAGATCTTGAAATACTTGCAGCCAATGAATCTGAAATTGGACGTAAAACTCTCAGTATAGGTACAAAAATTTTATTATACCGAACTTTGAGTAAATAATGTTAGTTTACATTTGATTTGAAATTATATCTTTTTTTGAGTTCATGTAGCGTCTGTAATTCACAAATAGTCATGTGTCTACGTTTTGCCTCGTTTGTGGATGCAGCATTTATAATCTGGAGATCAATCAACAAATTTAATCCTACAATTATGATATTCAAAAAATATAATCCTTATATTATTATTTCTAAGCTTTAAATATGTAAACAATTTCAAAATAAATTTTTTTCGAACTTCTTAAATATTAAGTGTTGAAAATGTTTGAAACGATGATAAATGATTAATAATTTTAAATGAAAGTAAACGTTTGGAATAAATAAATATATATTGAGCGGTTTTAAAATAAAACATTTAATTCAAAAAAGTTAACGTTAATCAAGTAATGCATCATTTCTAAATAAAATCGTTTGAAATTTATTAACTGGAAATTGAAAGTATTTTAAGTTGAGAAATAGTTAATCAGAAGTTCTAAAAATTGTATCCTATCTGATACAAAGAGTTCAAAATTGAACACTTTTATTTTCAATTGAAAAATCTGGAAACTGAATGATTTCAGATCAAAATTTTGAAAATAGGTCAATTTAAAAACGTTAGGAAATAAATATTTTCACATTCGAAGTTTAAAAATCGGATCATTTAAAATTTTACAGAATTAAAAATGTATTAGTTTTAATAAAAACGTTCAAAATAGAATAATTCACCATTTAAATAATTTTCAATTATAAGCGTTTCAAATTTCAAATTAAAAACTAAATTTAATGCTCAAAATGCTAAGTTCCCGAAATTTTAGATTTTTTACCTGTTATTAATCAACAAAATTTCAACTTGCAAAACTATAAATCAGAAGCTCTCAAAATTGAAAAATTTCATAGTAAATTTATAAAAACTGGAACAAATCATTGGAAGAGAGTTGAAATGGTATCATATCTAATTTGAAGCGTTCAAAATTAATTAGTGTAATTTCGAATTGTAGAGTCTGGAAATAAAAAGATTTTAGATTTGAAACTTCTGAAAAACTTAATTTAAAAACGTTGAAATTTGAACAATTTCACATCACAATTTTTAAAATTGTATCATTTAAAATTCAAAGGAATTTAAATTGTATCATTTTAATCAAAAGCGTTTAAAATTTAATGTATTAAAATTTAAAACATTTAAATTGAAATAATTTTCAAATCGACGCGATTAAAATTGTATAATTTTAATCTGAAACCTGAGATGAATGTTTAAAATATAAAGATTCTGATATTTTAGAATTTTCAATTGCTATTAGATGCAAAAAATTCAAGATAAAAAACATTAAAACAGAACATCTCAAAATTGAAAAATTTTGTAATAAAATTTTAAAAACTAGACAAGTCATTATAAAAGAGTCGAAATCGCGTAGTTACTAATTCAAGCTTTAAAAATTAAGATGTTTCATTTCCAATTAAAGAATCTGGAAATTTAATGATTTGAGATTAAAATTACGAAAAGAAGAACATTTCAAAACCTAACAGATTAAACAATTTCAAATTATACTTTTTGAGAATTGGATTATTCAAAATTTAAAAGAATGAGAATCGTATTGTAAAAAATTTAACAATTTCAAATTATACTTTTTATGAATTGGCAATTTTATATTGAAAACCAAATTGAATGTTTTAAATTCAAAACTTGTATAATTGTAGAATTTTTTATTGTTATTAGATACAAAAGTTATAATTTAAGATCAAAATCGATGAAATAAGTTTTTCTAAGACCAAAGAATAAATTTATCGTTATTTTCAGAATTAAAAATGGAAACAAGTTCAGTTTTGAACTTTTAAAATGGAATTATTTTTTATGAAACTTTCAAAATAAGATAACTTTAAATCGAAACCATTGAAAATGAAAAAATGTGTACTACGAAAATTCAAAATTTAAACTAATCCAACTTACCTTAAAACTGAAAAAATATAATTGCAAAAAATTATGACATTTAATCTTTTTTATACTCAAACCCTTTCAAATTTTAATTATTTTGAGTTCAGCACGAAAACAGAGGTTTTAATTTTAGATATTTTCATATTTCAATCTATTTTGATTATAAACAACGCATTTTTTTATTTTAAAATCACTGAATTGCGTCCTCATAAAGTAAACTTTGTAGTTCTTCAAATTTCATATATTTTACAAATGCTTTAGTTAAAAGTTTTAATAATAACAGTATAAACTACAATAACAAAATATATAAAATAGAAAGAATAATATGATCAAGTTAAGTGTCCTAGTAATAGTGAACTCAATTTCCTTGCTCTTTATATAATTTGAATTGATTGAAAATCCACTTAATATCATATAATGCTCAAAATAAATATATTTTACCATTAAATGTTACTTTAAACATATTTTTTTATCAATGCATTTAAATTATAACAAAGTTCAATGATTTTGGGATTATTGCGATTACTGCAAAGTTTGCCTTAATTAAATTATTTTTATTTTGTAAATCAGTTTCCTTTAAGCAATTTTGCAATAAAAATTGTACCTGCCTAAGTAAATCTTCAAAAGCCGTCATCTCTTTAATATCACCAATCAATTGACTTCTGTTGATTTCGGTGAAGCCTTGAGATTTTGCAAATTTTAATGCAATCCATCCAATACATTTTTCATAAGAGGTTAATTCATTAAATTTTATATCAGTATTTATTTTTCTTTTCCAAAGAAGATCATAGGCTGTATTTGGGGTTGTGAGCTTTCAAAAATTATAATCCCGATGTACTGACATAAAAAATGAATTACAATGCAATTTAAAAAAACTTACATGCAGAACATTAACATCAGTATTTTGAAGATCATTAGATACTCGAATGGAAAACATTGCACGTTTATTTCCAAGTTTACTGTAATAATTATCAACATCCTGCCATGTGAAATTTAGAGAATTATTTTTCAAATAATTTTTTGTTAATGGCCAGCCACCAATTTGGTCAATTTTCTTTATTAAATGTTCAATTCCATTTTTTTCTATAGTGTCTATATAATTTTATGAATAATTAATTCGTTAATCAATTTCTTTGATACGTTGAATAGTTATTTAATAACATAAAAGACATACCAATATCCATGCATGCCTTGAACCACTTTTTTCTGTTTTAAGAAATTCATCGTCTTCGATTAGGGGAACTGACTCTAAAATATCTGCCAAATTATATTTATTTCCATCAAGAACAATATTTGTACAAATATTAGTAGTATACCTACAAGATAACGGAGAGCATGGTTCTGTTTCGAGGTAACCTTCGGTAAACCAGCGACTGGTAATTTACCGACAGACAGATACCGAATAGGAACCTACATTACCAACCAATGAGGTGAAGATGTTTATTTAATTTAGCCAATAAGTAGAAATCCAGTTTACCTTCAGTCGGTGAAGTTGAATCTAGACGAACTTCAGTCGGTAAAGGAGGAATCTGAGAGAGATTCTTGCTACAGTCACTGATGTAGGCTTCTACATCAACGACAAAGACCTAAGGGTCGCATGTATATTGCGCATTGAGTTAGTGGAAAATCCAAGTTCTAGAATTTTTTAGGATCTATTCCCGATTTTTAAATTGACAACCTCAGGTAATCCAGATCTCTATTTTGCCGACTGAAGCCAATGAAAAGATCTAACTTACCTTTGGTCGGTAAAACAGATCTCTCCTATATTATCAGCTGGTAATATAGGTGCCTTCTAGTTATTTGATTAGGCATTAGACACAAACCATTATCGCCTCTCGAAAAATGACCAGTGGCTGGTTTACTGTCGTTTAGTTTGGAACAAAAGCGTGGCCACACTCTCCTAGGTATAGGTACTACTAACGTTGACAACGCAAAAATAGTGACTGTGAATTATCTTATAAAGTAGAAGTTTTCATGGTTTTTTTGCCAATTTCAACAGGATGATTTAAAGACCAAAATCCACAAGCGTATTCAAAAAAATCCATACACGGGTCCATGGACTTATTCAATCCATCCAAAATAAGTTGCGCCAGTAAAAATTGTGCACGATTTTACTATTTTTTGACCGAAGGACTTATTTTTCTTAACATTTTTCGTACAAGTTTTTTTACGCTCCGCAATAGATTGCATTTCTATTAGTTTTTGTATTTAGTGTTTTAAGGTCTATATTTGTTTCATCAAGACGAAAAACCCATTTTCGAAAGTTTGCAAATAAGTCCTTCGTAGTTTTGTTATGAAATATTCCATGAATTGACGTCTCAGATGTAGGCGAAATTATTAAACTCAAGCTAAAACAATTGTATTGTTATAAAAAATCTGCAGTTATCAACAAATATAAAAAGTTCGTTTTTATAAAAAAAAAACTGGAAAGAATAATTTTTTAAATTGTACTTACAAAAGAATTAGTTGTTGCATTTTTAGTCGGAAATATCAAAATGTCACAATTTTTATTTTCATATTTCCAATTCCCTGGTTATATTTTTATGTTTAATATTGAGCAACTACCTAAATAAATATTTAAATAGATTTAGCGTACTAACTATATTTATTGTAAATTGCACATTTTTTCAAATTCACGTGTCCACCCAAGACCGATTTTTGGAAGAACTAACATTGCGAGGGGAAGTGAGTTCTGATAATTATTGATATGAGCCACTATTATCCAGTTCATATATTCATATGATAATAACAAATAGGAAGCTGTCAAAAGATACTAATGAACGTACAAGTTGATTATGTAACATGCGTAACTGTAAATTATTTGGAACTTTGTAGAAGAATATTTTATTCATTTGCCAAAAAATTTTCCAAAACTTACACTAGTTTTTTATTCTTTTAGCTATCAATTTGAAATTGTTTGCTTTGCAGTTAAAAACAATAGGACCACTTAATGGTTGATCGAAATCGCTATTCTGACCCCCCCCCCCCCTTATAAGTCAAACGTTTTTCTTCGGTTTCATTTGATAAGTGCCTAAAATAAAACATGAAAAATAAAATATTTCACCAGCCTTTACAGTCCAAATGATGCAATATGAAACGCTTAAAATTTCATGTAGAAATATATTGAATTTTCAAAAAGAGTTCAATTTTTTCCCCCAAAAACATGAATTTTTAATAAAGCAGGACGAATGTTTAACAAAGAAATTGAATTTACGCACAAAGAATGATAATTTTCTATTGAACAGTTGAATTTTCAAACCGAAAATATAAAGTTTTAACAAATTGATTCGACTATCAACAAAATAGTTTAAGTTTTACCTATAAGCTATCAGTTTTTGATCAAAAAAGAAATAGTTAAATTATAATTTTAAAAAGTTAACTTTCAAAGAACAAAGAAAAACAAATCTTCAACAAAATATTATTAAAATATTTAATCAATAAAATGATTACTCAACAAAGTTATTCAACTTTAACCTGTTTCGTTAAATTTTTAACAACAACAACAACAATTCTCACTGGAAAAATTAGAATTTTCAACTAAAAACAATTAATTCTCAAACAAAAATGAAATATTACAGTTTTCTTTGAAAAAAAATAATTTAAAAAAAAAGAAAAAAAAGAAGAGTTTTCAGCCAAAAAGACGTATTTCCAGGCAGGAGGGATGAATTTCCTATAAAAAATTTAATAAGCGGTTGAATTTTCTGAAGTGAACATGACGATTAAAAACTCTTTCATTTTTTAACCTACCTATAAATCTTCAAGCTTAAACTAAAAAATGTTGTATTTTTAACAAAACAGTTAAATTTTTATGACGAGTTTTATATAAAACGGATAAAAATGCCACATAAAATTACTAATAAAAAAAATGTCAAAAAAAGTTCGTCTTCAACCAAGTAGTTAAATTTTTAACTTAGAAGATCAATTTTCAGCCAAAAATGGAATAGGGAAATTTTCAGTTCAAAAAATTAATTTTAACCAAATTGAAAACTAATTTTCAATAAAATAGGAGATAGGTCTTCAACCTACTAAATAGTTACATTGACAGTTACAAAAATTAATTTCAAAATAATGTTAATTTTCAACCAAGTGTTTGATTTTTTTTTACTAAAGTAGTTTAACTATCAACCAAGAAGTGGGATTCTTAATCAAGAAGATTAGTTTTCTACGATAAAAGCCAAATTAACAACAAAATATATACAAAAAAATACGAATTTTGAACAACATAAAATTCATCTTATTTTTTTCTTTTTAATAAATTAATCTCTTTAAATGGAAATTTAGCTATTTTATTTTTATTTGGAAATTGATATTTTTTAGATGAAAGTTCCACTATTTGTTGCAAATGTTTGTATTTTTTGTTAATTGGGATTTTATGGAAGAAAACTATTCTTCTTGATTAAAAATTTAATTAATTGGTTAATAGTTCAACTACTTTGTTGAATGTTAAATCTTCAATCAATAAAATGAATGCGCAACGAAATAATGTATCTTTTAACCAATTAGTTGAATTTTCAACGAAAAAAAGTTATTTCTAAATGAAAAATTTTTAAGGGAAAAAATTAGTTTTCAAACAACAAGAAAGGAAAAGAACTTTTAACAAAATTAATTAAACAGAATTAATTGTCAACGAAAATAATTGAATTTTCTTATAAGATTTTATTGATTCAGTTTTCATTAGAGTGAAGAAAAAAAAACTAGAAAAGGGGGAAAAAGAGGAATTCTTTAAAAAAATGGTTGAAAGAGAGTATTTAGTATGTTTTATTTATATAATTAATTCATCATTTTTAAGGAATTGTTAAGCTCAGAATATATTTATAAATGAATAAAATTAGAGTAAGTACAGAATTTAATTTTTTATTAATTTAAAAAATGACAAGATTATTAATGAACAACAGTATACAAATTTTACAGCTTATTTTGTAAACTAATGAATTTTCCGTAAATAACTTACAATTTTGTAAGAATCTGAATATGTAATGCATTTTTATTTTTCCTATTTAAATTCACCAATTTTTTCTTTAAAAAAATATTATTCTCAAGAGCATGCTGCTTATAATTTGGCTAAAATTTATGTTGACTTTGACATATAACGAGAAATATATAAGAGTAAGAAATCGTAGGTGTATTGCACATAAATTACTATTTTGTCAAAAGGTTTCCTTGAAGATGTGACAATAGTCTTTATTGCATCAGTAGATGCATATTATGTTACTTCGGTTTAATGTTTACTTAACAAGAGAAGTGCAAAATTTTGCGAGTTTGAAACTAATTGGACGAAAATTCTATTTTGTTTTGTTTAAGTCTTAAATTGGATTATTTTAGTTGAAAAAGACGATAAAATTAAAAAGTTACAAATTATAACTCGAATTTGCCTTGACATTTTTCCAGGGTAGAGGAAAATTGCAAAAAACCACCTCTCGAGCTGACCCGGTTTTTCGACAGTCAATTTTGAATATAAATATTTGACCCTATCCGTCGAATTCACATCCAGGTGAAAAATTTATATATAACTTATTTTTAGTGAACAAAACACTGATATTTTTCATTTGTTTTATGGATACAAATTTATAAAATGAATTTAAAATATCATTGTCTTGTCCACTATATATAAACTATATGTAACTTTTTCACTTGGGCACAATCATCCTCGGCGTCAAACTTCCCGCTCAAAATTATTAAAACGCAGCGAATACACAACCCGGTCTTACATCGCAGATGATCACCCATCCGAGTGTTATCCGCGATCAAAATTGGTTTGAACTGACTGTTCTTTAAAAAATTAACATTTGAGTACAATTTTTTTTTGCCTGAAATATTTGTTTATTCGATTTTTATGCAAAGTCGTATTATAACATTTTTAACAAATGTTTTTAATAGAAAATTCATTTTTATCTCTTGAATGTTCAACTGTTGACAATTGAAAAGTTGAAAATGCGTAATTTTCAATAGAAAGACAATCTTCTTTGTTGAAAATTAATGTACTTTGTAGGATATTCAACAATTTTGTTAAAAACTCATCTTGTGGTTAAAAATTCACCTTTTGTATTGAACTTATATTTTATTAGCAGAAAATTCAACTACTACATTAAAAATTCTTTTAACTATTTTGTTGATTTTTTTTTAAATTCTACTGATATATTTTTATTGTAAATTTATCTTTTTTAGTTGATAATCCAACTAGAAATATGAAAATTAATTTATTTTGTAAAAAATTTGTCGTTATTATTAGAAAATTAATCTTATTGCTTGAAAATTCAAATACCTATTCAATTTGGGTTGAAATTTAACCATTCTGTTGAAAAATCCTTGTCTTTTATCGAAAATTTATTTTTTAACTGTAAATTTAACTATTCCAGTTGTAGATTATACATTTTAATTGAAGATTCATCTCCTTGATAAAAAATTCGACTACATTTTGAATAATTAATTTTTTAATCTGAAACTGTATTTCATTCTTAGTTCAAAATATACATTTTTTAGTTGAAAATGCAACTGTTTGGATAAAAATGATTATTTTCTCATGTATTTTTTGTTGTTGAAAATTCGCCTTTTTTTGCAAAAAATTATTTTTTCCAACTAAAAATAATACTTTTAATTCAAAATTAAACTACTTGGTGAAAAATTAATTTACTTTTTAAACAATTTAACAATTAAAAAAAAAATTTCTTAAAAGTTCAACCCTTTTTGTTGAACATTCACCTTTTTGCGTAAAAGAATGCGACTAGCTAGTTATGGATTCAATTATTCAGTTGAACATAATTAACGCTTTTTCTTTCTTTTTATAAAGAATCTTTTTTGGTTGAATAGTTAGATATTCGGTTGAAAGCCGGTCTTTTTGGTTCAAGATTCTTTTATTTTGTTGAAAGTTTGTCGTTTTTGATTGATTTCTACGATTTTCCTATTTAGAATTCAAATTTTTCTTGGCTGAGATTGCATTGTCATTTGGTTAAACATTTATTTTTTTAATTTAAATTTTACTTCAAGGTTAAGATTCCTGATTCTATTGAAAATTAATTTCTTTCCCTGAATATCTATTTTTTAACTGCACATTTAACTACTTCATTTATTGTATAAGATCAGAAAGAACCGGACTGTATCGAATAGTGTCAGATAGAATCGGATAGTATAGAGTCATTTATAGTATCGAATAGGATCAAATAAAATATGAAAGAATCTAATAGCATAGGGTCTGATTAGATCATCTAGAATCGAATTAGGTTGGATAGGGTGGGATAGAATAGGGTCGAATAGTATCGAATTAAATCAGATAGAATCTGACATAAATACATATGAAGACAAAACAAAATACATTTCTTATTGATATAAACAAATGCGCAGTTTGAGCAATTTTTGAGTGTTTGAAGTACTTTTTTTAAAGTGCTTTGTTTGACTTGGGAGTGATGTTCCAATAAACTATATTGTCATTTCATAACAATTTTATGATTGTTATAAACAAATTATATAAACAAATGCACATTTTGAGCAATTTTTAAGTGTTTCAGTTAATTTTTTTAACGTACTTTGTTTTTCTTTACAAGTGATACTTTGGAAACTATATTGTAATTTAATGACAAATGTTAATATTATAAGCAAATTTTATAAACAAATGCTCAGTTTGAGCAATTTTTGAGTGTTTGAGGTACTTTTTTTAATATGCTTTATTTGATGTGACAGTGATGTTTCCATAAACTATATTGCCATTTCATAATAATTTTGTGATTATTATAAACAAATTTTATAAACAAATGCACATTTTAAGTAATTTTTAAGAGTTTTAGCTACTTTTTTTTAATCGTACTTCTTTAGTCTTACTAATGATATTTTTCTCAATTATATTGTCCTTGCATGACAAATGTGATTGTTATAAACGAATTTTATAAACAAATTGCGCAGTATGAGCAATTTTTTAGTGCTTCAGTTACTT
The DNA here is from genome assembly GCF_010883055.1 of Belonocnema kinseyi. Taxonomy (NCBI): domain Eukaryota; kingdom Metazoa; phylum Arthropoda; class Insecta; order Hymenoptera; family Cynipidae; genus Belonocnema; species Belonocnema kinseyi. The sequence continues at coordinate 123,107,807 of NC_046658.1, forward strand.
TTTTTGGTAAGCGTGCTTTATTGGGCTTATCAATATTACATTAATACAGTTTGGTGCGATCATATAATAAATATCAAAAGGATCCTAGTTTTCTTTAACTAATAACTCCTGAGCTTCTGGGTCTACTTTCTATCCTAATTTTGTATGCGAAATTTCTTTTTTCTAGCTATGACTGGATCAGATAAGATAAACAATTTGTGATTCAAGTTTTTGTTTGTTACTCTTAAAAATCTCCCAAACTGTGAATTTTTTAAGTAAAATTTGCTTATAACAATGACATTTGTCATTAAATGACAATATTGTTTAGAAAAGTATTACTAGAAAGACTAACAAAGTACGTTAAAAAAATTCACTAAAACTCTTAAAAACTATACAAACTGCGGATTTGTTTATAAAATTTGTTTATAACTATAAGACATATATTCCGTTTTGTCTTCATGTGTTTTTATGTTACATTAAATTGGATTAAAAACGAAAATCGCTTGAGAAATATTCAAAATCACTCAAAAATCACCTATCATTGTTTATAACAATACAATTGTTCATGAAGATTTACTAATTTATAATAAACTATTAACTTATGTTTCACGAACGTTTATTTATTGATTGAACACTAATATCAATCATTTTGAATTAATTGCGTGTTATTATAGTAACAATATCTTAAATTTTACAATTTTTGTCAACTTTGTGTAGAAATAACGTAAAAAATATATTTTTTTTTAATCGGCCTCGAGTGATCTCTTTAGAATTTAGTTAACTTTAATATTTTCGTCATTTTGCCCCACTGCGTGTCGCCTATTTTGAAATTTTTTCTCCATTCAGGGAAGCTTTAATTCATCTTTCTTTAGAATTCGATCACGCTCTGATTCTCTTATTCTCTCATTTTCTTATTCTCTCATTCTCTTGTCCCCTCTTTCTTTTTCACTGACGTCTTGACTCTCAGATTCTTCTTCTTCATGATCTTCTTCTTCTTCCTCTTTCCCTCTCTGTCTCTCTTTTACTATTTTTTCGTTCTCTCAATCTCGAGGGTAGTGGGACGCGTTTGTGAAGCGAGGGAGCGAGCCAGCGAAGTCGGGTGAAAACGGATATCGCAGTCGCTGTGGTACTTTTGAAGGCAGCGCATCTTGAGGAATACTTGGGACAATAACTGAGCTTAGGTACGGGCTAATAAGCCAATCCTCTTTATATACCTGCATCTGCACCTCTCAGTGATTGATGTGTACACGTGACATTGAACATTGCGCAAAAATTCATTTTGGCTTCATTAGCCATGCATGCTGACTGACCCTTGACACGAAAAAACTATTGCAAATTAAGTGACGTCGATTATTATTATTATAAGCCCCAAACGGATGTGTGCTAATCAATCGCCATTGATCGATGTCCTACCTCGGGATGATATATGCGATATTGCTTCTCGATAGCCTAACCATACACACAACAGTCAACTTGCAGTGCCTACTTTTCATTCTTATTCCTCATTAATACAATTCATAATAATAACAAAGTCAAAATAAAATAATTCATTACAGAAAATGAAAAATGTGTGTTTGAGTGTATAAAGTGTCGAGAAAACATGATTTGAAGATTCATGGACTCTAATAATTACGGATTACTAAGTGACATTTTTATCCCTCATTCAAATTCAGTTCTTATTGTTTTAATGATTATTTGTGAAATCGGTGTTTATGCAGTTAAAGTGGAAAATAATATTATTGATTCTTTTTTTATTTATTTTAAGTACAATCTTATTAATTGCGTAATTATTGAGAATCAAAGAATTGTAGAAGCTTAATATAACTAACTCCCAGATAATACTTGAAATTTACCAAAACTGAATTTTGAAGTTGAATTATTGTTAAGACTTCAAACCTTTTCACAAAATTGAGTGTAAATCGAGATTTTGGGTTCACTATTGCTTAAATGACGTGTACGAAAATAAATTCGAGTGGACAATGTCTCCGGAGGACGAAAACGAGATACGGATAATTATATTTTGTAACTGATATTGGTGATTTAAAACAGTGTCTGGCAGCTAAATTTGGTGGTCTCTGGCCCCAATTGCATCGCGTTCGTTAACTTGTTACGCAACGAAAAGCACTGGCGTAGCGAGTCATTTAAATTGTTCCTCCCCATTAACAATAAAATCTCACCCAGATTATTTTAGAATCTTCTTTTATCAGAATAAATAAAAATACGATTTTTCTCTACAAATTAACTTAAACGAAAAAGAACCAAAAATAGTTATTTATCTCTTGAGGATAATTATTTTAAAAATTTGATTTATTACAAAAAATTTAGAAGACAAATATTCTGTTATGGACATGTCTTGATTCCGTATCTAAGTCATTCTTGAATTAAAAATTGGACCTATATCTGATTAAATAAGTTTTGATTAACTGTTCGTAAAGCTATTTTCCAGTTAATTATTTTTTTGATACTATAATTTATTGTGTGAAATTTCGAAAAGAAAAAATTTGCTTAGATATTATGGCAAGTTGGCTGGGAGCTGTGACTCAGAAACTAAAAGCGTTAGCATATCTCAAATAACTCGCTGCCGCTTTTAAGTGCCTGGCGTGACACTGAACTGTTCCACTGGCTTCCTCACAAGTCCTTTAAAATAGGACTAACCTGAGCAGATTGTTCTACTGTTTATGTACCACCAGGTCAAATACAGGTTTCCGGGATTATTGGACTCTCAAATAAAAATTAATTTCTTTTTATTATTTATTTCATAAACATTGAGAAACAAATTTGGTTTGAAAAACTAAATGGTTGCTATGTAAAAACAATGTTTTTTATTGCCATATTAACAATCTGGTTCTTTCAACATTTTGTTATACTAAAACTTCGATTTTGTTAAATCAAGACATTTTTTGTTATATCAACAAAAGATCTGTTGAAAGAAAGATGAATTTGTTGGGACGACAAAAACTTTTTATTTGCGTCTGTACCAACTAAAAATCGATGTTTAGATATAAATAAATAAAGTAGGTCAAATGATGTATTTTGAGTGATTGACCTAATTTTTTTTATTGTTACAAAAGTAAAATTATACATAAAATTACAAAAAAGTCGCATGGAATCTCGAAGAAATTTTACAAAAAATTGCATCCAATTTTTAAGATAAAATAAGTATTATCCGACACGAAATAATCGAAATAATAGCATGATCAGTTTAGAAATATAGGGCACATCAGTTGGATTGATTTTCAAATCTTTTTTACACAATCAATATACGCTTTAAACTTGAAACAATTTTCAACAATAGTAATTCAGTTTAAAATATTTCAAATTTGGGCCTAAAATATTTATTTCTGAACTCTTAAACTTATCAAATTAGATTGTTTTCAAACGAAAAACGTTTATAATTTACATTATTTTGAACTCTTTAGACCTGAAATTACTAAGAAACAAAGGCTTTCAATTTAAGACTATATCATTTAAATCAATTTGCTTTTCAATATTTGAATTTTAAATTAATCTATTTTAAACCTTTTCGATTTGAAAATGTCCGAATCTTAAGGCTTGTAGTTTCAAAAAATTAAAATCCTAAATACGAATTTACGTGACTAGAAATTCTTTAATTTCAAATCCTATTCTAATTTAAAATTTTTATTTTAAAGGCTTTATTGTAATAAAATTCAAACAAAACATAGAAAACTTCTGAGAAAACGCAATTCAAATTTTTTTAACAAAAGTTGAAAAAATAAAAAAAGTCGCACGATCTAAACACTGCATTTGAAATATTCAGAAATAGTCCTTTCATTCAATCAATAAGACTTATGAGTTTGTTAATCTATACATTAATTTTTAAAAATAAAATATTTAATTGCTTTAAAAATAAAGTTCAAAATCTAACAAAGATTTGACCTAGAATTCGGTGATTAAAAAAGGGTGAAAAATTAACTTAAAAGAACTAATAAAATTAATAGTATATCCTCACATTTATTTATAATGCCGAAGAATATTAACATTAACTATAACAGTAATAGTAATCGATTTATAATAAATTTTGACTGATCGACCAAAATTGCATTGTAATGAAAAAAATTGTGAAGTTGAGAAAATAACACTAAACTGAAAACTGTAAAAAACATTTAGTCTCCTATACAATTTTGAAAAGAGCGATGAAAATTTTTTAAAAAAAATTAATAGAACGTAATACAATTTGGACAGATACATAATAGACCAATTGTTACAGGTTGTAGATTTTATTCTCTGTTTCGAAATGTACATATATTACAGAACCTCTTTGTTATGAGCTAAAAATGCTAATGCCAAAGAGAAGTAATTGTTGCATTGTCACGCTCAATTCGCTTAAGTGTTTTTGGCTCCAGTTTCTAGTTTATTATTAAAACTGATTGATATATTATATGTATTCAAATATTTGACATGTTCAAGAAATGCTTTATTTGCTGAGTTTGTTGAGACTGAACAAAATTATTTTTAGTTTTGTTTCGGTCTGTAATGTTTAAAACAGGTGTTGAAAGTTCCTCGAAAATTCATCAAGAAATTTCTTCGCAGACAGAAAGCTTATTCTGAAATAGATTTTCATCCGTGGGAAGGGACACCATCTTCTTGACACAATATAAAATTTTTGTTTCTCCGCAATGTCCACGTCAGCACTTTTATTTTTAACTCATTTCCGCTTGTGAAACGAACACAGCGAAATCCATTTGAAATATTTTTCTATATTAGTTTTTAAATATTTATTTTATTTTAACAATGCTGAACTTTTGAGTGTCATACAAAGTCCAAGAATCAATACTTTGTAGTAATCTTTTAATGAAAAATTGCAATAAATTGAAAGTGTTCTATGTAGTCTGAATATTTGTTTAAAGAAGAAAAATTTTTCGTTTAAGTTTTATAGTAGCTAAACAGTTTGTTCACCAAAATTTTTTGGTGCAATTTTCTAGTGAAAAATTGTTTAGATTTCCTTTTGCGTTATTACCTGTGTTTTCCCACGCGATTTTGTCATTGTTTACGTATATTTTTGAGATAGCGTCATAAATTTTCAATGTAAGAAGATAATTTCAGTGAAGCTTTCTTGGACTCAGGTCGTTGAGATATCTGACGTTTCCCCTGCGTCATAATTTAGATTTAAAGTTTACGTATGTTTAACGTCATCGTGGATAAAGTAGACATAAATAAGTAAATTGTTATAGTATCTAAATACCATAAAAGTTTGTTTGCAATTCAAATATAATTTTATTACAAAATATAAGTAATAAAAAAGAATAAGATTATTTTTAAAAAGATCATGAGAATTTCTCATGACTTACAATTGATTTGGATTAAATTTATCGAAATTTCTCTGGATTTAAGGAACTAAATAGGCAAATACCGCAAAAAGATAGGGACATTAATAAATAGCAATAATAAAATATGTAAAAAAAAAATAGAAATTGGCTCATTTATAGCAATTTTTATTTTGTCGTTTTGCCCTTCATGGTAGGCACTATTCAGTTCGTAAAAATTTAATAAATGTTTTTCAGAGTTTTGTTTATGAAATAGGAATAGGATAATAAGATTTCTGAATTTGAAGTAATTTGAAGCTTCGCTCGTTCGTTATCCTTTATAACATAAACAAACTTGATGAAATATAAATTTACCTATATTTTCTATAATTTTCAATATTTTTTAATGCGACTTGGTACACAAAACTTGTACGAGATTGTGGAATAATAAAATAAATCGAAAATTTTACGTGCCCACTTCAGAAAATATGGTCTAAATGTCGACATACAGACAACTTTAGGGTATGACAATTTAAATATTTCTTTTCTACTCTAATATGCATTCTTCTTATCATAGAATAGTGTTATTGAAATTTGACCATAAATTAGTTTTTATAAGCTATAATAAATTGTTATCGGTAAATGAATCAACTATTTAATAGGAGCCAATAAATCTATTGTTTACATCAATGGCATGCATCTGTATGTCACTTGGCAAACCACGAATTTGCTCATGTCGTAGATGCTGTAATGCTACGCTGACGATTGATGATTGTAAACTTGCCAAAATCATGAGAGACTTTCCACTTCAAATGAAATGAAAGCGTAAAATGTGTCTGATTTTTATAGCAGATTGTTTACAGTTGTTGACAATAATTTACAGTGAAATTTTAAACTTTCGGATATGTGATTTTGTAACTTTACACTTCCACTTTCGGGAACTCCATTGTTTTTTTACATTGCTGTAATAATTGAAATTGCAAAAAGTATAATCGACGTGAATTTCAAAAAAGTATAAATGCAAGTAAAAGAGTTACATAATCAGCCCAAATATCAAATGTGAAAAAATATTTTTCAGCAGAATAAATTAAAAAATCTCTTATCTTTGCGTTTTAATCAATAAAAGAAACAAAGGAAAAACTTGAAATCTAATATTTGATGAGTCGTACTAATAAAAATAATGTAATTTGCTTAAAAAGTTAATGTCTATTTAAATGTATGTTAAAAAAATAAAAATCACGTAAAATAATAATTAATATTACAATAAAAAAATCTTAAACTTATCTCGAGAAACTCTTTTTGAAGCTTATTTATATTTATAAAATAGGTTCTCAGCTTCGAATGACCTTGAAATGAGTGAATGTACTTTACATAATTAGTTCGGAAATGACAAAGAAATGAAATGAATATTGGATTGAATAAAGATCAAAAATGCTCAAATTGATGAATTAGGCTTGAAATTAGTAAAATTATGGGAATGCCTTAAAAATCGGAGAAAAAGCTAAATGTGCTTTTCATCTGGTCCTGCGAGCTACGTTCGACGGTTTGCCCCGTGCCAGTTCGATTCACGGGCACAAATTTAGATACAATCTATTTTTGCGTGGCACATAGCCCGCTCGCTCTAGTTTTAACATTTCCTCGGACACAAATCTCCCGCGCGTCTCAATTTCCTATTACAATTGCCATAATCAACTTGATAAGGCCTGAAGATTATTCACTTTTTTAATGGAAAATGCTAATTTCATTGGTTTTTAATTTAAAATCAGAAAAATTTTCCAGTACGGGGTGGAAAACTATTCATATAGACATATAAATATTGTACGTTTTGTTACGCAAATGAAACTATTTTTCACATCAATATTTTTATTATTACATGCAGTTCATAAAAAAAAGCCATAGATATACATGTATTGTCTACTTACAAAAAAATAGAAAGAAAAATTACAATTAAATCAAGGAGAAATGCAAATACAAGATTCAGTTCCTAATTGGAATGAATATTAATATCAGTAAGTTTAGATATTATTTTGTACTTTTTTATAAAGACAAGCGAACATTTGTTTAAATCGTACCAAAATGAAAGAACACGTCACCAAAAAAACGTTGCAACACGATCTTTGCTTATATTTAAAATGAATGTACAGAATGTATTTTAAAGTTTTTATTAGTTTATGATTTTTCTGCGTTTTTTTGTGCAAAGTCCATGACCTTGTTCCTAAACTCTGACATATTGTGGTGTTCAGCAATTGCGAGGACGTCGAAAGCTTGCTGAATGTCTTTTACGGATTTGGCTATTTCTTTCATACAAATTAGTTTTAGATTTTCCAGTGCATACTTATTTGCGGCCGCAAGCAGTTTTTTTGCTTGTCCTTCTTTCAAATCTTCGACCATATCAGTATAAATAAATTGCAACAAATTCTCGACGATTTCCGGCTCAGTCGGTTATTTCAATTTCATTTCTCTCTGATTCTTTCATTTTATGTTCAAACATGGCAACAGTTTGTGTGTTAAAAACTCTTTGTCTTGACAGATAATTTTCACATCGGTTAAAACCTGGTTTTTGTATAGCAAAATCAAGTCTTTTGTTATTTTGCTTTTCGGATTACCGACTTCCAAAGGAACGAACATATTATTTTTTCTCGTCATTTGACAAAAAAGGTAGCAATACGTATGATCATTACGGTATTTAATCGGCAACGAAAAATAAAAAATTTATTCTTCTCTGATGTCTTCCATGTTTAAATCTTCCAAAAAAGTAAAATTTGTTGATTCGTAGCCAGGTCTTTTGGCATAAAGCGATGCTTTGTACTTCAAGTTCTTATACGGTTCCATTGAATATGTAACTGTGAAGGAACATGTAATTTCTGGATATTTTTGTAAAAGAATCTTAACTGAGGCTCACATTTCTTTTTTTAGAATATCGGTAGGAATATGAATTAGGGTCCAAACGGAGTTGTCATTTTCAGAAAAAGATGGAGGAGTAGCCCATGGTGTCACCTTCATCAATTCAAAAAAGTCGACTTTTCCCGCCATGTATATTAATGCGCTGTCTTCCAAAGTTTGATGGTTTAATCTGCACAATAATAAATGATTTTCGAATTTAATGAAGTATAAAGTGATTGGGATGAATATTTAGTTCCTGAATAATCATTGCAAATTTTAGATCTAGCATAGTAGGCGATATTCTTTCAAAGTCTGGCGGCTTCTCAAAGATATTGTTCGGTTTCAAATCACTAGAAACATAAATAAAGACAATATTTTCTCATTTTAAAAGTACCAAGATTAAAGCCAAAATATTGATTATTATGTGAAATTATGAGACGAAAAATCAAATTGCACCTTGTGTAAATAAAATTTATTTGAAGACATAAGATACATTGTTTAAATTCATAACATACCAAACTGTGCTCCAATCAGGACGGCTGACATTTGTATTGTGTTGCATGGGCGAAGCTTAAAAATAATTTAATAAATAAGTTTTATCAGGGAAATTTATAAAAAGAAGTCAAAGAAAGTGTAGTACAAAGAATATTCTATATTTTTTATTGAGTGTGTGCAAAATAATAAGTGCGTAGAAGCCTTGGGAAATAAGTGTATAGCTCTTAGTTGCAACTCAGTCTACGGCAATAATGACGAAAATAATCACATTTTGCTCCTACCAAAATATCTAGATATTTCATCTTTAACCCATTCAATTTTGAAATTTGTAATTAATTGTTACTTTTAGACAATTTTTAAGCTTGAAAATATTTCAAAAAATATTCAAAACAAAATATAAATTTTGGAAGATTTCACAATACAATTTTGAAGTTTTTAAAGGATTTTCAAAAGTTTTATGATAATAAAAAGGTGTTTCCTTAAGATTCCTGGGCAAATTTTTAATGACTTTATTTTGAAAAATTAATTTTAAGAGAATATTAAAAAATAATTTCAAAAGAAATCCATGAATGTCAAAATATAATTGGTAACATTTTAAGTGATTTTTTGTTTATTCTGAAGATTCCTGGAAAAATTTTTTATGGTTTTTTATTTAAATAATAATTCTAAGATAATATTTAAAATATATTTCAAAATAATTTTTTGATGCATGAATAACAATTAAACAATTAATAATTGGTAAGGACCTGAAACTAAAATGATTTCACTTATAATTCAAAAAGTGTTCAGTTAAAAGAAATAAATGAAATTTAAAACAGTTCCACTTCAAGTGTTTCAATTTGTAGTTCCATTTTTATAACTTCAAACGAAAAAAAGTTTCGCTTCAAGTTCAAAACTTTGGTTGTAAACATCGCAAAAACCGGGACATAACCGGGAATTTTGTCTTCGATTAAAACGGCCACCTTGAATTAATAATAAAAAATATTATATTATTAGTTATCTTATTTTAATTATAATTATTTATTTGAATAAATATTATATCATGAGGATTTACACATTTCAATAATTCATCATTTGAACAAAAACTGTATAGAAATAACAATTATATATAATTTATAACAATTGTAAACTTTCACATTCTAACCATTATTTAATAAAAACAAAAGATAAATTATGATAGAATATAAAATTTCAAATCTCAGAATGTTGATCCATAATATATTTAATTTTAATACCAATCAGCTGCTACTTTCCGTGACGATTTTATAATAACTAATTACTGTTACGCTTATTATTACTAAAAGAACTAAGGTTTTTCGCCGAAATGAATTTAAACCGTTGAGCTCAAATGGTTTGCAACGCACCTATGTTGAATTTTAATAACATTGGGAATATTTTTCAAATTATTAACCAGGTATTAGCTAGCTGCTTTACTTTATTCACTTGAAAAACAAGTCAGATTATAAAAATTGCGTACAATTGTAATTGAATTTGCATAAGCTTATTATAACATATAATTATGCGTAACCAGGTGCGAACAGGCATTTTAAAATAATTGGTTGAATTGTTATATTTTGCAATTATGATACTTTACAATGCGTAATTCGTAAATCTCTTAATTACAAAATTTTCCATCTTAGATTTTTATTTTTGGGTTTCCATTTTTAAGTTAGAGAAAAATTAAAAATGCAGACTTGGAGACTTGGACAATTAAAAATTAAAAGGTTTTGAAGTTGAAAATTTTGGATGAAAACATTTAACATTTATTTTTTTTATTATTTAGAATTTCTGAAAAAATTTCGAAAGTAACCTTAAATTTAAAAACAGAAATCAGAAGTTTTGTGGTTCGATTCCCAATGGAGTGAAGATGGAGTAGGATCTTTTTTTTCAAGAAATAATTTTAATTTTAATTTAAAAATATTATTTTCCATCTAGTCTTATTAAGACGTTAAGTATTTTCTGTTATCGAAGATTCTTAACTTGATCGATATTGTGTAGATTTTCTGCCTTCATGGTTTGGAGGGTTGATCTACTGTCGGTAAGGTACAATCTCTGATGATATAGCAGATGCATTAAAAAAAAATTTAATAATTACTTGTACCATTAACGCCTAGCTAAAAATTGGCGTTATGTTCTAGAATTAAGAGTTCTTATTCTGATCCCTCTAATAACTTCATTGGAAAAGCACCTGATCGGAAATAAGAAGTTTTGTGGTTCGATTCCCAATGGAATGAAGATGGAGTAGAATCTTTTTTTCAAGATATAATTTTAATTTTAAGGGCATGTGACGCAGCTAAATACCTATATTACCGATCTCACTTTATCAGTTCACTGAATGTTTTTTTAAACCTAAGAACTTTTTTTATGAATAAAATATTGAACTGAAACTTTGAAAAATGTATTAGAGTAAAATAAAGTACGTTTAGGTACTGCATTTTGGTAGGAACTTCATTAAAAAGTATTTAATCTTTTTTCTGAACCTCTAAATTTTTTGAACGTTCGAACTTTTTTTATACATAAAATATCGGTCTCAAACTTTGAAAAATGCAAGAGTCGAAAGAAAACAACGTTTAAGTACAAAGCTTAATAATAAAAGATGTAAAAAAAATATATTTCAACTATCAATTCCATCGGCATCAGCCGGTAACGTTGTACACGAAAATACGAATCCTCTAGAGCCTCGTCTAGTGGCCGCCAGGGTTCGTATTTTCATGTACAACGTTACCGGCTGATGCCGATGGAATTGATATTTGAAATATATTTTTTTATATCTTTTATTATTAAGCTTTGTACTTTAACGTAGTTTTCTTTCGGTTCTTGCATTTCTCAAAGTTTGAGATCGATATTTTATGTATAAAAAAAGTTCGAACGTTCAAAAAATGTCGAGGTTCAGAAAAAAGATAAAATAATTTTCAGTAAAGTTCCTATCGAAATGCAGTACCTAAACGTACTTTATTGTACTCTAATACATTTCCTAAAGTTTCAGCTCGATATTTTATTTACAAAAAAAGTTCTTAGGTTCAAAAAAAGATTCAGTGAACTGATAAAGTGGGATCGGCAATATAGGTATTTAGCTGTGTCACATGCCCTTAATTTAAAAACATTTTAAACAACTTCTAGATTTCTTAATATCTGGAAATAAAATTTTAAGGCTTTTCAATGATATTTGAACTATTTGAAATGAAAATAATTTAACTTCTAATTTACGAAGTGTTTAGTTAAAAAAAATTATGTTTCAATTTTCAGTGTTTCAAGGTTTAAATTGCTTAAAATAATCAAATTTAAAAAAATTTTATAAGGTGGATTTATATTTTTGGACTTGAAGTCGAATCTTTGAGATCTATCATTGATAAAAGTTAAAAAGTCTTAATTTTGCAGTTTATCTGAATTTTATTGAAACTTCTTTGATTGGAAAGTGTTAGTACCTTCCATTTTATATGTACAAATTTTTGAGGATTCAAATATAAAGTTTTTGAATTTAAAAACTTTTAAACATAATTAAAAATCAGTTTTTTGATAAATTTCATTTTTAAGCACAAAAATGTTTACGTTCATAATGACATTATGAAACTAAATTGGCAAAAATACAAAAGAAATTTTGAACTACACGTCAACAGAAATTGTCCACACGTCCCTGATTGTTTATGGTTTGGAGAATCCCGAGATAGTACGAAGGCCATTGAAGGTACATCCCAGACAGCCACTATAACGGGACTGCAGTAGATTTGTTAATTCGAAAAATTCTAGTTCTTAAGAAATGTAAAATTTTACTTGAAACATGTTCTGAAATAAAATTTAATATAGTTAATTAATGTTTAAAAGAATTTATACAATCAATCAATAAGATTCTATTCTGAAAATATGGAGTTTATTGTATTTAAAACTACAGAATAATTTTAATTCCTAATGTTTATTACAATTTACATATAATTACACGGAATATAAATGTCATGGAGAATAGATATAAAGAGACCAATCTTTCGTAATACACGGACTTCAACAAAAACGGTCACTTTTCTGTTGCCAGACGTACGCGCACACACACACACACACACACGCGCGCGCGTAAAATCACACTTATGCAGTTCAAAACTTTTCGAGCGTAGCGTGCCAACCGCACTTTAAAAAAATAAGGCCGTCTCCGCATTGTATTGTTTTGACGGGTAGCTTGAACAAATAAATAATTAATAATCAGACAGGATTTTCTGAAATGTTTGTGGAATAAAAAATTATTCGCCATGGAAGAGGTAGGAAGTATGTTTATGAAAATATAAAATTACTTTACCAACACTATGCGTGCGACAGGTATTCGACGCGTTCGTAACAAAAACAATAAACATACAACTTACACCACTCTGAAAGTCTTCTACAAATTCACTTGAAACCACACTTATTGGAAAATTTCACTTTTATACAGCGATTTTTAATTTTAACATCCTTGCCTTTATTCACAAACTATTAATTGTTCAATCATTATTTATTAATATTTGATTCGCGTTCACATCTGTGGCCATATTTTTTGTAATTGCGGTTGGCACGCCACGCTCGGGAAGTTTTGAACTATAGGTAAGTGTGATTTTGAAAATGTATGTGTGCGTACTTCTAGCAACAGAAAAGCGTTAATTTTCAGTTCCACTAGTTTGGTCTCCTTAAATCTATTCTCCATCATAAATGTTATTTAATAACAACAAAAATAAATAACAGTAAAAAGTTAATGTTCTCGTAAATTCTCTTAAATTTCGAGAAGTTCTCGCATTCTCGGTAACGTTTCGGTAACTTATTCTGTTACCTTCTCCAAATTTAATTTACTGAGAATTTTCTAACTTTAGAGTCGATGTCAATGATATTTGTCGATGTGTCAGGATCTGAATCGATTAGCATGAACTCTCAAACATAACCAAAATTAAGTTAATTTAATTTATTTGTTTGGAATTAAAAAACAGGAAATCTGACGCATCCTGCATTACGCAATTTTATAGAATTTTTTAGTTAAAGAAAATCTTAAAAATAATTAGAACCAAAAATAAAATGTATCAAGTTTGACAATAATTAATTCAATGTTAGGAAAATCCCTTTTATATATTTGTAAATAATTGTTTATGCATTATATAGTGAAGCGTGCCCACAAAACAATACTCTGAATTATAATTTATTCGATGATAAGTACTTACGGTTGATAATTCCCTTAATTCGAGAGCTTTTTTTCTCATTCGTCCCTTCAGAGAAATTTTCACGGAGACGGAGAAATAAAAATAAACCTCCTGGGTCGCGAGAATAATTAGGTATTTTCACTTCTACTACCAGCTAGCTTCACTTCGTTGAGTGCGAAATAAATTTTTGTCCCATGCATTTGGTCAATAGTTGACGTGAAAATGCCTAATAAGGAAGTTTACTGTTCACCAGAGTGCGCGATCTCTTCGGGTCCAAGTTGAGCGCAAATTTAATAAATCAAAAATAGATTTTCCTATACAAATTATTAATAAAAGTTTATAGTTCATTTGTAAAATAAAGTAAAAGAGGAAGTCATCAAGTTTGAAGAGAAAAAATTTAATATTATAATAACTGGTCAGTTTTTCTTACGTAGTTCTGAACTTGACATACATAACATTATTTTATGCTAAAAAAAAATTATAAGTGCGTGTTTTGCTAACATTCGCCAGTTTTAATACCAAGTAGTAGAATTTTCAACAAATAGAGATAAATTTTGAACCAAAAATTAAATAGTTCAATTTTCAAACAAATAGATAAGTTTTCAAAAAAGAAGATTAAATTCTACATGGAGAGGAATTTCGGTAGATTAATTCACGGCACTGCTCCTTGATTTTATTAAGATTTAGCGCGAGAACTGAGATCTCGGAACCCTTGATTTTAAAGCATTGGTCTCGAAATTTTAGGCATTATTCCACGCTCTTTTGCCCTCAGGTCTCAAATTCTATGCTTTTAGATCATAGAGTTCGAGAATCTAATCTCTAATCTAAGACTCTAATCTCTTGAAATTTCTCTCCGTGTACTACAAAGATAAATTTTTAACTACATGCAGATTTTTAAATAAGAAAAATAATTTTTAACCAAAAATGAAATAGTAAAATTTTGAGATAAACAAATTGAATTTCTAAAATTATAGTTCAATCTGTACAAAAGAATGAATTTTAAATTAAAAATATATTTTTTTAAGCCTAAATTAAATAGTTAAATTTTTTCCTAATAAATTAATTTTTAACAACAAAAATCGAATTCTTCAATAAAATAGGTACATTTACAGCTATAGAAATGAATTTTCAACTTAAGTAATGAATCTTCGACCAAAAAATTACTTTTGAACAAAGTAGTATAACTATGAACTAAAATAGATAAATTTTTAACGAAGAATTAAATAGTTTATATTCAGATTGAAAAAATTAAAGATTTTCAATAAAACAATTAAAGTTTTATCGACAAGAATGAATTTGCAACTGAAAAATAAATAAATTGGTAAGAAAAAATAAAATAGTTCAATTTTGAGTAAAAAGAAGATAATTTTGAAACACAAGAAGGAAATTTGAAGAAACTTCTTAAATTTTCAACCTAAAAGATTGATTTTTTAAAGAAATACTTCTGATATTAATGTTTATAAAAAAATATATATTTAAAAACAAGTAGTTGAATTTTAACTAAAGAAGGGAATTTTTAACAAAAATAAATGAATTTACAAACAAGAAAACAAAATTTCCAAAAAAAGTCAACCTCTAATCACATCATTGAATTGTCAACTAAAAAGATCAATTTTCAAGAAATGAAAACAAATTTTTTAAAAAGTATTTAAGTTTTCAACTGAAAATTGATTTATAAATCAAAAGGATTCATTGTTAAGCATAATTCTTAATTTTCAACCAAAAGAGATACATTTACCATAAAAAACATGAACTTGCATCCAAATGGTTGATTTTTAAACTAAAATAGGCAACACTAATCCAACAATGACAATTTAAGTTTTCAACCAAAGGAAAGAAAGTTCAACTGAGAAAATTTGGATCATGAACCGTTGAATTCAACTAAAAAAAGAAAACAATTTTTTTTCAAAACTGTTGGTTTTTCCTTTTAAAAATTTTATTTATTTTTCGCTATAAAAAATAAAACATTTTTTAAATCACCTACTTTGAAACGTTATTTCAGTAAACAATAACTTTATATTTGTAAAATTCAGAACTATGCAAGAAAAACTGACCGTGTTCAAAATATGAAATTTTTTCTCTTTAAACTGAATCACTACAACTTTGACTCTATTTTGTGAATGAATTATAAACTTTTTTTATAATTTCTGTCAAAAAAGGTAATTTTCATTAATTAAATTTTAATTTTTGCAGAACTTTGACCCAGATTTTTTTAACGAGTTTCCAAAAGCTTTTTTTTAAATGTGATGAGATTTCAATGAATTTCAAACAGTTCAAAGAATTACGAGGGTTTATACCCTTTTAAATTATTTTTGAAGATTTGAAGATTTTCAAGGAATTACTTTGTGCTGTTACAGAGAGAATCTTAATTTAGGTATTTTACAAGATTTTACCGAGATTTCATACTTTTTAAATAATTAAAGAGGAAAAACTTACATAAGAAATGCTTTGTACTCTCCCTGCCCATTCCCCCGAAGTAAAAATATGTAAGATTTTCCGGACCAGCCACCCCTAAACAAAAACTGACATAATTAATCGACCCTATTTTGAGGTAAACTTTTGACCATGAAAGGAAACTGTGATTCCTGATAGTATTAAAATTAGAATCTATTTTTTTGTCTGGCCAATTTGAATAAACAAATTTATACTTTTAAGCAACTCTAATTTCAAATTATTCATATCATTTGAAAATTCATATATCTTGAGTAATTTCAGAAACCTTTTTTATTTTATATTGCAGTCAAATTTATATTAGATAAAATAATATTTTTCTCCAGTTGTTCCTTTTTTTTAATTATTGCACTATACCTAAATGTATTTTTGATATTACTAAGAAAGAAATATAAGATGTTGATATCCTTTACAAGATAAAAGTACCGAAGTTAAAAATTGACGAATCAAAGTATAATTGAAAAATAAATTCTGAGAATTCACTTATCTTTCAAGCAACTCTATATCATTTATTTTAAAGATGCAAGTTTATTGTTTCTTTGCGTTTTTTACAGCAAAATCCAAGAAAATGTCCATAAAACCCGGTACATTGTAATGTTCAGCAATTGCGAGGACGTCAAAAGATTTTTGAATGTCTTTCACAGATTTAGCTATTTCTTTCATACAGATTATTTTGAGATTATCTAAGGCGTATTTGCTGCCGCAAGCAGTTTTTCTGCTTGTCCTTCCTTTAAATCTTCGACAGTATCAGTATAAATAAATTTTAACATATTCTCAAGGATTTCCGACTCGACATCTGTTATTTTGATTTCATTTGTCTGCGATTCTTTCATTTCATGTTCAAACATATCATGAAAAACTGGTGATCTAGCGACGAGTAAAACTTTGTGAGCTGAGAATTCTTGATCTTGACAGATAATCTTTACGTCGGTAAAATTTTTATTTTTGAAAAGCAAGGATAAGTCTTTTATTATTTCGCTTTTTGCACTTTCGACTTGCATGGGAGTCAAATAATTATCTTTCCGCGACATTTTCAAAAATAGATAACAATGTTGCTCTTTCAAGTCTGCAATCGGGAGTGAAAAGTGAAAAATTGAAGAGTTCGTAATGCTTTCCATGTATACATCTTGTAAAAAAGTAAAGTTTAAATCCAAGACGAATTTCATGAAATAAAGTGACGCTTTATACTTCAGGTTTGTGCATGGTTGGTCTAATCTAAAGAAAATCAGTGCAAGAATGATTAGCTTATCATTATAGCCATCAGAAATATTAAGTTGATAGAAACAGTTACTTTTGGGATCGTTTTGCAAAAAGATCTTAACTCGTCGTGAGCATTTTTTACTTATCGCATAGTGATCCACATGAATCGGTGTATAAGTGGTGGTGTCATTTTCAAAAAAATAAGGAAGAGTAACCCCTGGGAACATCCGTAAAAGTTTTCGAACGTCAATTTGACCTGCCATTTTGTCAGGTGCAGTATTCTAATTCTTGAATGTTCAAATTCCAGGATATCTCAAAAATGTTTTTTGAGATCAATAAAGTAAAAAATATTTTACATAAAAGATTGGGTCTAAATGATATTTCTCAATTTGAGATTTGACTTGAGAGGTGATATGTTTTGTCAGTCTTGGTTGGACAAGATAAATAGAAAAATTCAAAGACAACTCATATGGAGGAAAAGTATTATTAAAAAGTAAATAAACACATATTTTAAATAGAGCCTATAGAAACTTCATGAATGACAAAATAAATTCATTCTAGGCTCATTAAACAAAAACTTGAATAGCTTCCAACTCATTTAGAAGAAAAAAAATTAGCCCGAGATTATTAGTAATAAAATAAATTAGGGGCGTTGCAACCAGGCCGTAACCTGAATATTTAATTGTCTCCTTTTTTCCATAAATACTAGAAAAAACATTTTGGTTAGACACTTAGGGTCTACTCGGGTTTTTAATAAAGAGTATTCGGAGTTAAAAAATCGCTAATTTCAATAATTTGTGTGTAAAATATTTTATGTATCTGGTGATTATACTTCTCAAGTCCGAATATCTTCCAGCTGTTGCGCCTCTTTTTTTGTCGGTAAATACCTTTATTTTCAAATAAATAAATAAATAAGATGATGAATATTATGTAGTTATTATGTTGGCTGGCTGGATATCGACTGCCGATTAGGTTGAATTATCAGACTGAATTAAAATCAGTGATGCCAATGTGAGCGCCTTTTGCTACTGCGCTTGCGTTAGGGTTATTCACTAGTTATCTACAATAGGCGCGCAATTCAAAATTGGAAACAAGAACATTTAATTCTTGTAATTAAAATTAATAATTATTGAAAAATAAACAAGAAAGTATATAAACAATTGATTTGAACTACTTTTTCAACAAATTCCTTCTGAAATTAAATGTTTTATAAAATATTAAATAAACTGTTATTTAAAGTAGGTGTTATACATTCTGTTCTTGTCTGAAACCAAAATTTGTACAGTTTATATGCGTTCTTGTGCATTTTTTAATGATTATTTATTTAAATTACAAGATTTTTTTAAATCCCCATTTTGAATTGCGCGCCAAATACGGCCAACCAGTACGCAGCCCTAATTCAAACGCAGTAGCAAAAGGCGTCGATATTGGCATCACTGATAAGAATTGATTCTCAAACATAACCTGAAATTTGGCTCATTTTATTTATTTCCTTGGAAATAAGATAACATTATCAAACATCACCTGATGCTCCCAACACGGACACCTTGTACCTTGGCATTTAAGATACTAAATAAAAAGCACTAAGAAAGGTGGGGCTGGTTCTAAACTTGTATAATTATGAAAAACTTTTCGTAAATAATTTTTGTTTGTTTCATGATTATTCAAATTTAGGACCAGACCCACCTTCATTTAGCACTTCTTATTTATTATTCCAAACTTTCAATCCAATGTGGGGCTTCGTGTGAAAATAAGTTAGGCAGTGAAAAAAGGGTTGGTAAGGTAAGAATCTGGTCACGTAATCTACTCGTCGCATGGCATTAAATGTTAAAAGATGCCGTTTTTTATTTATTATAATTAATTAAAAACCATTATATTATAATACGTTAAAGTGGTACTTGGGTGGCTTTTAATATATTCTGAGCATTGGGGTAAACAATCAAATGAGTATGCAGTAAATAAAAAATATTTTTATATATCGAATTACATTTTTTCATTCAAATTTTCTTTTTTAACCCAATGCTCAGAATATATTAAAAACAATCCACGTAACACGTTAACATATCAAAATATAATGATTCTTAATTATTAATAATGAATAAAATTTTTTCATTTTTTAACATTTCAAGTAAGCGCGTGAATGGCAGCCAATGAAGTGCCGTATGCATTGCATGCGTAGTAGTACAAGGTGCTCGTGTTGGGAGCAGTCATTGCCCATAAAAAAGATGCTAAACATTAGCGGAAACCACTCTTGTGGAAAATAATCAGGGGAGATGAAAAATCATTCAGGAAAACGTTAAGAAAAATCAGGGGATTTAGAGATTGAGAAATATAATTATTATTAAATTTATAAATTATTTTTACATTCTGAATGTTTAGAATATATTTACACCAATTACTAAAATTTCAGTATTTTTAGTATCTTCGCGGCCAGTGTTGTCCCCACCACCGGAAATTTTACATAACCTAAGATTGCATAATCTTATAGAATTTGTTCATAAAATATTTGAAATAATTAAAATCCAAAATAAAAACCCATATGTTTCAAAAAAATAAATTCAATGTTAAGAATGTCACTGCTTTTACATACTTGTTTATACGCAATTATAAAGTGAAGACTCCAAATGGAGTCCCCATTCGACGCTAAAAAAATATTCTAAATTAAAATGTGTTCTGTATCAAGTACTCACGGTTTATAATCCTTTTCGTAATAATTCAAAAGCGTCTTTCCTTGTAATCGTTCTTCAAGAAAAATTTTCACGGGGACGAGCGATGTAAGAATAAAATGTCCTTGATCCAGAGACTAATTGCGTAGAATGATATATGTCATACGGTGTACACGAGAATACACGAGACTGGAAATATTACAGCGAGAATTTACAGAAAAATTCAAATGAGAAAATATACTTTACATTCATAATTAATTTTTCAACGCTTTGGAAATTACACAAAGATACAATATGAAAAAAATACTAAGGGAATTTGTCCATGAGAGATAATTTACTTCTGAAAAAATTACAAAGCAGGAAAATCTAAGAATTATGATCTAAACCTATATATTATTTTCATGTACAAAAAGTGTTAAAATTTCGTAGTCATTATTTAAAATGTACCAGTAATTATTTCTTGATATGATTCAAAAGATAAATAATAAATTACAAATGTTCATGAAAAAACAAATATTCCTCAGTGCAATTGCAACCTAGTCTAAATTTGTAACCTTTTGATCGTGAAAGACAATCTTAAAGAATGATATAGCTAAAAACTAGTATTAGAATTTGAATTTAATTTTTACTTGGACTACTTTTTATGTGACCATTATGAGTAAGCAAATTTACTTTTTAAGGAAATTTAATTTCAGTCACAAAAGAAATGCTTAAATTACTGTTTTAATATTTAGGATTAAATTACAATCACAAACAAATTATTTGTTATTATCTGTTATTATATTTGTTATTATCACAAATTATCTGTTATTAACAAAAAAATAACTTAAGAATCATCGAAAATAGGCGGGCTCACTCTCGAGACGATATTTTCTTTCGGCAACTAAGTAACAATAAGTATCCATTCCCGTCCCGGATACTTCAGAAATATAATAATTAATAAACTTTTAACTTATTTTCACGTTAGAATTTTTTGCACATTATTGTACATTATTGGTCGAGAGACAGTAACTGCGTAGAATTGCTCAGTCAAGCGTCACAAGCACCATGATGTCCGTAATCTAAGCGCGTTAGTTGCATCAAGTTGCGTCATGCGACCAAATCCAAAATAAATTATTTATGCGGCCCTGCATGATTATGTTTAAATGCATTGAGAACAGTAACAAGACCACTGCAAGCTGTGTCCGAAATCATAATCAATTCCAGGTTCCAGTGTCTTTCATTCCGTGTAATCGTGAATGGAAATATTAATCCCGAAAATTTCAGTAAATTCAAGTAACAAAAAAGGCTTTGAATGATAACAAAATTATAGAATGTTTTTGAATTTAAAAAAATAAACGATTGAAAGAAACAAGGAGAGAATTTATCTTTCAAAGAGATAATTTACTTTTGGCAAAAACGATCATTGCATTCTAAATATAGTATAATTTTACAATTTGATCGGGCAGTAAAAAAAATTTCTGAGCAGGAAAATATCCTAATTATAGTCTATACCTATTTATTAATAAAAAAGATTGAAAACTTGTTCGTTATTATTATTTCCAATGACATTTGTATTTAAAAAATGCAAATATCGAGGAACTTCAATAAATTACTTAAAGGATGATTTTTTAAACTTTGGACCCTCCTCCCATCCCTGCTTGAAGGATTCGTAAGATTTTTATCATCTCCCATCCCACGTCCCTTGTAACGATATTTTTAATGCTTTCTAGGAATTTATAACATTTCAAAAAATTACGAGAGATTACACGATTTTATAATGTTTGAAAAAGATTTGAAGAGTTTGAAGAAATTACTTAGTACAAATGCAGAGAGAATCTCAATTTATCCAGAGATTTTACAAAATGTTAAGGGACTCCAAGAGAAATAGAAGTATTTTGAGGGATTTTTAATAATTTTAAAGAACTAAGAACGATTCCCCGGATTACAAAGGATTTAAAGAGATTTTCTAGAATTTTGAGACACTTGATAAGATTTAAAATGCTTTTATAATATTTCAAAAGAAGTCACGGGTTTTAGTTCAAGAGATACTGACGTATTTGCACTTTCGGTGGGTGACAAAGAATTTATATGGGATTTCGAAATTTTGAAGGGATTTGATAAGATATTAAAAGATATTACGAGATTTAAAAAAATTTGCAGAGATTACAAAATATTTGCATGCATTTTAAGAGACCTTATAAGTGGTTTCGATAATTTCTCAACATTTAAAGAATTTGAAAAAATTTCGTAGGATTTAAAAATATTTAACGCGGATAAAAATAATTTTAGTGTATTATAACAGAATCTCAAAGAATTATAAGGGATTTTTCGTCAGTTTTTAAAGGATTTCAAAGCATTTCCAGGAAGCTCAATCGTTTTAAAAGAATTTCGAAAGATTAGGTACAATATTTATGTAATATAAAAGTTTTGGGGGAATTTTAAAATTAAAAAAAATATATTAAAGCATTTACAGTATTTTCGAAATTATTCACGGGATTTCAAAGAATTGCAAAGATTTTCAGGGATTTCTACTAATTTCTTATTTCAAAAAATTATAAAGAGAAAGCTCCCATAGTAAATGCCCCGCCCCCTATAGTAAAGAATTATAAAGCACCAAAAAAGCCTCATATAATTAATGGAAGCTTCCTTAAAAAAATACTTTCGAGTTACTTTTTTCTTGGCTTGCTTTTATTTGGCCATTATAAATAAATAAATTACAATTTTTATGCACATTCAATTTCTACTTATAAATAAAAATATTCCAGTCACATGATAGATTCCTAAATGCTGTTTAAATCTGTGAGATAAGATGACAATCCAAAACGTAATTAATAAAAATTTAAGTAATCATTTGATATTGCTGGAAATTATTCCATATACATGAATAAAACTACATTAAGAGAATAACAATAAAACAAAAAGAGATGACTTATAAATAAACACAGGCCTCACAGTCTATGTGATCAAATACATATCTGCTGTCCAACAAAATAACTTGCTAAGTGACTTTCGCCAAAGAGGTTATTTTTCTTCGACAGCAGGTATACAGGCAACAAAGTGTGCTTTTTGTCATGCTCTTAAGGAGCTTTTTTGGCGCTAAAAGGCGAACAAATTCAGTATAAATTCAGAAGATTTCAGAACAGTTCAAGTAACATTCAAAATAATTCAAATGAATTGGAAAAAATGTTCTAAAATAAAAAAATTCCATTGATTCCCGTAAAACTAGAATGAATTTAGAGGAATTTAAGATAAAAAATAATAATTTCATGAAATTCATACAATTTCAAGATAGATTAAGAAAATCAACTGAATTTAAAACAATTTAGAAATATAAAACAAAACTTAATTGAATTCAGTAAGGGCAACTGTTCACGGAGGACTGTTTTGAATTAATCGTGGAATTAATATTTTTCATAGGATTCATTTCAAGCTATTTTGTTGATTTATGGCTTTGATTGGTTGAGAACCTAGATACGAACTCAAAGTGTCAAACTAAATAAAAAATAAGATGAAATGTCTAAGAATTCAAGGCGAGGTTAATAGACTTTAGGATCAATTAAATAAAAACTATTAACAATTGAAAGAAGATTACTTAATTAAGTAGAATTGAGTGAATTTAAAAGGATTCAATTGAATTGAAAAAATTTAAGAGAATTTAAAAGAATTCAGGGTAAATTCCAAACAATTTTCAAAAGTCTCCAAATCTTCGAAACTAAACTAATTTCTACACAAGAAATGACTAATGGCTAAAAACAAATTCAAGGTTGATTCAAAAGAATTCAAATGAATTGGAATAATCCTAAAAATCGAAAAAATTTGATCGATTACAATAAATTTTGAATGATTTTAGAGGAATTTAGAGAAATTTAAAAGAAATTAAAAGAATTATATAAAATTCATCAAAAAATCAACCTGAATTCAAAAAGCACTCAAGTGAATTGAAAACAATTCCAAGATATGGGGAAATTCATTAAATTGGATAGAATTGAGTGAATTGAGAAGAACTCAAAAGAATTTTAAAAAACTTAGATAAATTATTAAGAATTCGGGGCAAATTTTAAGTGAATTGCAACAAATATTTGACAATCTTTTTAAATCTTCAAAACCCTACGAAATCCATCATGGCTTGTGAAAAATTTTTCTTTGAAATCCATTACAATCATAAAAGTCCTTTATATTTAGATAAATTCAAGTGAATTTCTCAAATTCAAGAGAATTCCAAAGAATTTAGGATAAATTAATAAGAATACAGGTTGAATTTCAAATCGCTTGAAATTTTTAAAATCCTACAAAATACCTCATTTCTCATGAATCAATTCTTAAAAATCTACTAAAATTTTATAAGAACCCCCGAAATTCTATGATAATATTTTCTGAAGTCATGGAAAATTAAATTCCCGTGTTAAAATCCCGTATGATCATTGAAATCATCTGAAATCTTATAAAATAACGTGAAATCTTTTTAAATATTTATAAATCTCATATGCCCTGTAAAATTATTTCAAATCTTCAGAAATTCTAGAAAATTCTTTATCCTAAAATATTTCAAAAGCTTTGAAATCACTCCAAATTAATGAAATAGATAAAAAAAACTCCTTAAAATCTTATAAAATTTCCTAAAAGACTTCAAATAAAAAGATCCTGAAAATGCCTCAGAAGTTTTACAAAAACCATAAAATTTCCAAAATTACTTTGAATTGTTGAATTCTATTACACTGAGAACACTGAGAATTTCACTATCTTTCATAGACAAATTGCCCGGATGGACCATAGGCTTTGATCACTTCCATCAGTTATTTTCCAATTTATTTTGTATATATGTCCATGTCGTTAAGGTGTCTTTACGATATCGTAAAGACACTGTAACGACACGGATATAGGATGTAGTAAAATTGTCGTAAAGATGTCGTAAATACATAGCCGAATTTTGTGCCCACTGGGTTTATTATTTCAGATATTAATAAATTTTAAGAAAAAACTTAAATTTTCTTTATTTTTGCAACAGCTTCTTAAACAATTGACAAAACAACTCAATCCTAAGCCTATTTAATGAACTGGTGGCAAAAACGGAGTAAAAAGTCGTCAGAGCAAAAATGAGTTACCAATATTGCGCGCAAGAACGAGTTAAAAAGAATAAAAAATAAAGAGGATTATGTAGCATAATATCATCGATATTTAGTAAAAAATCAATAACTAATCCCGTACTGGACTTCCCTACTTAATGAAATGTATGAGAATTAGTGAAAATAATCAGTGCTACCAATTTTCGGAACTTTTAAACTGCGCTTGCGTCACGTCGGTAAGCCCTTATTGGTTATGGTCGGTGCGCTGGATTTGATTAATATAAATATTCAAATTTAGTATTTATAATAAATAATGATTGGTAAATGAATAAACATTAACTTATTAAACCTAAAATTACATTTTGGAATGACAGACAAGGAATAGTTCGATTTTAATTAAAAAGACATTATCAATTCTGAGTTCAATAAAAGAACATTTTTTTATCACAATGATTAACCTCTTCTCTGACAAGTTTTTAAATTAATAATATAATTTAAGATGTCAGAATTTATTAGAATCAATTCTCAAACACAACCTAAAATCTAGCACATTTTATTCATTTTCATGGAAGTAAAAGATCACTACAGATTAGCGGAAAGGACTAGCGCTTGAAAAATAGAATGAGGGCAAATTAAAAAATGGTCAAGGAAGCGTCAGGGAAAATCAGGATATTTGGAAATTGGGATTAGAAAATATAATTAATAAATTCCTAAATTCTTTTTGCATTCAGAACATTCAGAATCGAGGGGTGAACCAATTCAATTTTTTGTGTACACTAGATTACAAGATTGTAGGATTACATAAGATTACAAGAAATTTCATAGGATTACACAAGCCTACACAAGATTACATGGGATTACACAAGATTATATGATATTGCAGGGATTACATAGATTGCATGAAATTGCATAAGATTATTTTATTATTTTTCTTATCGTTATATATATATATTTTTTATATTAAATATAATATTTTCAGAAAAAGGTAAACGAAAGTTTCCGAAAGCAATAATTAAACAAGTCACACTTTTGTTCGAAGCGTAAAATGTACTTTCATTATGGTTGGTTTTTGCAAAGTAATTGCACATAGTGTTAAAAGATTTTTAACCTCAATAAAAATACTATATTAATATATTTTCTTCAATATATGTATAGAAAGGAAATTTAAACGCTTTCAGTCGCAAAATAATGTGAATATTACTGAAATCGGATCAAAACAGTTCGCCAAATAATCACAGCCATTCCTGCCGTTCGGATAAAATACTAGATCTAACTTTTTAGAATAAAAAATACACGCATTTTTTTGTAAAGTTTAAGAAAAATGAATATCCATTTGAAATATATCAAAACGGCGGATCGGTTTTCTTGTTTTATTAATACAAAAAGTGACTAGCGTAAGATGTGACTTATCCGAACTGCAGATATGACTCATTTCATTTGGCAAACAGGATTCCTTCAGTTCGAACGTACACTAATAGTTTTTAATCGTTTTCAACACTTAAGTTCGTGTTTATAAGGTATTTAAAGGGTCCCAATGCAGAACTAGATAACTAACAATATGTGCTTTTTTGAGAGCAGCGACAAAATATTCTGTAAAATCTAAATAACTATTTAATAATAAAACAAAAGTCCAATCCCGAGATGAATTAATGCCAAAGAAGTCTGATTAGCCTAAGTTATCCAGTTTAAAAAAAATAGATGTGGAAGTTGACAATATCAAATATAAGTGACGTTAGTCTAAAATTCGAACAAGCTCGGCCGCGGATTTAGAAAAAAAAAACCTGAAATTTTGAGATAAAAAAAAATCTTGCACCCGAGATATAGAGTTGCTAAATACTAGTCAACAAGGTTTGGTATAAAAAAAGTTGACTAAACCTAAGTAAATCAAGTGAAAATTTTGAGGATACAATCATTTAGGTTATCAAAAACTGGGTTGGATAGCGATTAAGAATCGAATTTTTAATTATTTACAAAAATAAAAACTTTCTCCGTGGACATAAGGATGCAGAATGCAACTAAAAATTATTTTAATAAGGTCATGTAATAGGTGTGTCACGTGACGAGATTCCTACCTTAACATTTTTTATTTCCTAACTTATTTTCACACGAAGCGCCACATAGAGTTGAAAATCCGAGATAATAAATAAGAATAACTGAGGAAATTGGACCTGGTCCTAAATTTTTATAATTATTGAAAAAGCAAACAAAAATATTTGCAAAAAAACTTTTAAGAATTATTAAAATTTAGCACCAGAGAAATCATTCTTAGTGCTTACATACTATTACAAATTCTCAACGTGATCTGATGCTTTCTGTGAAAATAAGTAAGGAGGCAAAAAAAGTGTCAGTAAGGTAGGAATCTGGTCACGTGACCCACATTCTGTTTCGAGAAAATCTAAATTTACTGTGACGGTATCGCACTGTGACAAATAAGTTGTCGCTGAAAGTCTTATAAAATAAAGAAAATTACATATTTTTTGCCAATAAACTTCAATTAATTAACATCAGATTTCTTTTTAAAAATTTCATTTCTGGAAAATATAATTTTTCACTTTTTGCAACTAAATAAAAAAACTTTTGAAATTAATTTCTGTTTGAAAAACCTTCTCTAGGAAGTATTTATGCTTGTTAAATTTTATCAGAACTTTTATTTAAAAATTTGAAAAGCTATTTCTAAAAAAAAATCGATAACCTTGTGCCATATTTGGTACAGTGCGACTATCCTTTATTTAAAAAGTCAACAAAACTGTATCTATTATTATAAATGGGATTACACAAGATTACATGGGGTTACAAAATATCATAGGGAATACGCAGATTATATCGGATGTGAAACAAATATAAGGTATATTACACAGGATTACATGAGATTACAACAGATAACATGGGATTACAATAGATTAAATAGGATTTTACACGATTACAGGGGTCACATAGGATTTTAAAAGAATGCACTGGATTACACAACAGATTACTAGGGATTATACAAGATTACCAGGGATTGCGCTAGATTACATAAAATTACACAAAATTACATTGAATTATATCGAACAGTGTAAACCAGATTACAAAAGTGGTTAACCCCTTGGCCAGAATATTTTTACGCAATTACATAATAATCATTTTAGTAGTATTAGTATTATTATCTTCGCGTCCATAGTTACCGCCACTATTGGAAATCTGACATAACCTTCAATTGCGTGCAATTTTATAGATTTTTTCAATAAAATATTTAAAATAATTAAAATTCAAAATGAAATCTCATATTTTTTACGGAAATAAATTTAATGGTAAACGTGTAATTGCTTTTATATATTTGTTTATATGGAATTATAAAGAAAATACACCAAATGAAGCCCCCGCCCACAATTAAACAATATTCTAAATTGTACTGTGTTCCATATCAAGTACTTACGATTTATAATCCCTTGAGAAATAATTCGAAAGCGTCGTTCATATAATTTCGAAAAAATGTGCACGGAGACGAGCAATGCAAGAATAAACGTATTTGGTTCAGAGACTCCGCACACTAATTGCGTAGAATATAATGATACATTTCATACCGTGCAAACGCGAGTGCACGAGACTAGAAATATTACCGCGAGAACCAGAAGAAAAGTTCTAATAGCAAAATACACTTCAAATTAATATTAGATTTTGGAACGATTTGGGAATTAAACAAACATGCATTTGCTTGTAAACGACATTATTTAATTCTAATAAAAAACGACCATTTGATTCGGATCAGAGTATAATCTTTAAGTTTAATCAGGTATGATATAGTATTAGAGTTTAAATTTATTTTCCAATTTGGCTCTTTTTTTTACTTGGCCATTATGAAGAAGCAAGTTTCATTCTAATTAAAAAATAGATTCTTAAATTACTATATCTTTATTTGGCCTTGAAACACAAAAACAAACGTAATTATTAACAATTTGGTCGAAATGGTCGGAATAAACTGTTTCCAATGACCACATTCAGTATTATTATGAGCCTTCGCCGAATTTTGCCGCCACCACACGCAATCTGACGTTATCATGGATTACGCAATCTTATAGAAATTTTCAATATAAAATATTTTAAATAATTAAAATCTAAAATAATATTTCACTCATTGCTTTGATATAATTGTTTATAAAATTATAAAGGGGTGAAGCCAAATGAAGCCCCCTGTCCGCCAGCAAACAATGTTCTAAATTATATACATTGTTTTATTTCAAGGACATGATTTATAATCCTCTTTCAAAATATATAATTCGAAATAGGACGAGCGATATAAAAGTAAACGTTATTGATCAAGAGATTAGTTGCGTAGAATATGTTAGAATCATAAATTGCATATCCTTTACATGAGAATGGAAATATTACCCCGAGAACCTACACAAAAATTAAAAAAGTAAAATATATAATTCAAGTTAAAGCCATGTGACGAGTGGATCACGTGACCTTACCGCCACTTTTCTTTATTTCCCAAATTATTTTCACACGAAGCGCCACATCGAGTTGAAAATTGGGGATGATAATAATAAGAACTAAGAAACGTGAGCCTGGTCCTAAATTTGACTAATTATGAAAAAAAAAACAAATTAAAAAAAAATTTTTTTCTAATTATAAAAATTTAGGACCAGACAAAACTGTCTTAATGCTTCTTATTTAGTATCCCAAATTTTCAACTAGATGTGGCGCTGCGTGTGAAAATAAGTTAGGAAATAAAAAAAGTGACGGTAACGTAGGAATCTGGTCACGTGACCCACTTATCACATGGCCTTAATATTAAATTTTGGAACGGTTTGGGAATTAAAACAAAGATAAAATAAAAAATTAAACAAGGAGGGAAGTCGTTTATAACAGAAGTAATTTACTTCTGATAAAAACGATAATTTCATTCGGAACAATGTATCATTTAAAAGTTTAATCTTTTACTAAAAGAAAAAAATTACAAAGTAGAAAAATATAAGAATTAGAAATGAAACCTCTATATTATTATGCATAAGAAGGCTAAAAACTTCTTTGTCATTATTAATTAAAATGTGCAAGTAATTTTTTCTCGACATGATTCAAATAATTTAAAAAATACAAATGTTATTGAAAAACAAATTATTCTTAAAGTGATTCAGCAGCATGATCTAAATTTTTAACCTTTTGATAACAAAATTTAAATTATGATACAGTATTAGAGTTGAAATCTATTTTCTCTTTTGGCTCCTTTTTTAATTGGCTGCCATGAATAAGCATATTTAACTTTTTAAAGAAATTTAATTCCAGTTCCGAAATAGATTCTTGAATTACTGTTTTAATATTTTCATTGAAACACAATCACAAACGTTATAATTAACCTTTTAAGTAAGTGTTTGATGTTCCTGAAAATTACTCCATTTTGCAGACCAAATCTTATGGATTCTCTTATAGAATAATAATTCATAAGTTCTAACACATTTTCTTAAGATACGGCTAAAACGCATAGTAAATTATATCAGAGGAAATGAGTAAATATTTAAAGAAGTTTACAAACTTTGCAACATTATTACAGTATGCTTGATTGAAACTATAATCGGAAAATTACAATAAGAAAACAAAAAAGAAATCATTGATCAAATAAACGCTGAAAAATCAATAATCTTGCATAAACGATTCACCATGACTTTTCAATTTTTTGACCTATATTTTATAATGTTCATCGCGATTTCCCTAGAACTAACTACATAATGTTCAGCAATCAAAGTGAAATCACAAACTTTCTTTACATTTTTAACAGATTTACTAAATTCCTTAATACAAACTACTTTAAAATTTTCAAATGCGTTTCTCTAATCCAAAAAAATTGATTAGTTTTTTATTTCTACAATAAAAAGAACCTTTTTGTTATATTAAACAGAAATCATCAATATTTCCTGGGAATTCATTTACTTTAGTGTAATTCAGGAAACTTCTTTTAGTTTATGTTGCAGGATTATTTTTATCACATAAAATAACATTTTTCTGTAGTTTTTTTGAACGATTCCTTTGTGCCTAAACTTGTTTTTGAAATTTCCCAGTTAAACCAAATATTCTAAGTTGGGACATAAATGAAACTATTTTCTACACATCGAAATTTTTATTATTACACACAGTTAATAAGAGCATGTCATAAACATGTTTACATATATAGTCTAGTTATAAAAAATGTATGAATATGATAAATGATATAATGTCAAATATCAATGAAAAATGCATAAACAAGATTAAATTCCTTATTGTACATAAACGCTTAGAAATCGCATTGTATCTATGACAGAGTTCATATGAAATATTTAAAAATCTTTTTTAATTTCTTTTTTTGTAAAAATAAGCAGATTTTTTTTAACCGGCTAATATTAACTAACACGATACAAAAAAGCAAAATGTTGCAACACGTTCTTTGAATCGAAAAAGATGACATGGTTGACAAGATTAAATTATTTAAATTCAAAATTGAAAAACGATCGACGAATAATTTATAAATAAATTCAACGAATTCACTCTTATTCAAAACGAATCTATAGAGTTTATTATAAAACATTTAGTTATGATTTTTTAAAATTTTTTTGTACGAAGTCCAAAACAATGGCCCTAAAATCGGGCATATTGTACTTTTCAGCAGTTGCAAGGAGATCGAAACCTTCCTGAACGTCTTTTATGGATTTTGCTATTTCTTTAATGCAGATTCGTTTAAGCCTTTCTAATGCATACTTATCAGCTGCTGCAAGCAGCTTTTCTGCTTGCCCCTCTTTTAAATCTTCGACAGTATCGGTATATATAAATTGCAACAAATGGTCAATAATTTCCGGTTCAATATCGGTTATTGTGATTTTGTGTTCCTGTGATTCTTTCATATTATGTTCAAACATGGCTTGAAAAACTGGTGATCTAGCCACGAGGAACAGTTTGTGTGCTGAGAATACCTGATCTTGACAAATAATTTTTACGTCGGTAAAAAGCTTCTTTTCGAGGAGTAGGGAAAAATCTTTTATTATTTCACTGTCTGGAGCTTCGATTTGCATAGGAGTCAAATCATTATATTTTCTCGTAATTTGAAAAAATAGATAGCAATGTGTATCATAACGAAATGAAGATCCGAACGGGAGCGAAAAATAAAAGATGGACTTCTCTGTAATGTTTTCCAAGTTTAAATCTTCGATGAAAGTTAAGTTTTTTTCGTTGTCTTCTTTGCTATAAAGCAACGCTTTGTACTTCAAGTTTGTATACGGTTCCTTTGATTTGAATTGAATGCTCGCACGAAAGAAACCATCTGTACAGTATTTAATTCTAAAGGAACACTTAATTTCGGGATCTTTTTGCAAACTAATTATAACGTCACTTTTATTCTTAGTTCGCAAAGAGTGACACACAGAAATCAGTGTGTAAACGGTCTGATTATTTTCCAAAGAAGAAGAAAGAGTAACTCCTGGTAACACTTTCATTAATTCAAGAGCGTCCAATTGTCCCGCCATATTTTCACGTGCTGTCTTCTTATTCTTGATCGTTCGTACTGTACACGATCTGGACAATAACAAATGATTTGCAAGATTAATAAAGTATAAAGTGACTTGGATAAACGTTTAGGTCCCGAATAATCATTGCGAATTTTGGATCTGACTTAGAAAGCGATATTACTTCTAAATCTTACTGCTTCTAAAGATATTATTTTTATTAAAATTACAAGAAACATACACGAAGCAATATCCAATTCAAAATAGAATATACAGTCTTAAAATGACATTTATTAAATTTTTGGAACATAAAATTATTTTTGTGAAAAACAAACTGACAAATTCGAAGAAACCTCACCGGGAGGAAAGTAATAAAAGATGAATAAATATATATTTTTTAATTTGTTTAGAAACTCGTTGATTTCTGATCACATATTATGGATTGTAAAAATATTTCTTGCAGTAAAAAAAAACTTCAATATACTAGACTCATTTAAAAAGCTGATAGAACAAACTTAGTCGAGAATTCTACTTCTTGTTTTAAATTTTCTCTACCTTGTTGAAAATTAAAGTTTTTTGGTAGAAAATTATTCTAATTAGTTAAAAATTGAAACAATAGGTTAAAAACTCCTTTGAAAACTCAAATATTTGTTTGAAAATTAACATTTTTGTTAGGAAACGAATCTTTATTAGTAGAAAATTAACCTTCTTGCTTAAAAATGTATCTTTTTGTTTAAAAATTAAATTTTGTATTAAAAATTAAGTTTTTCATTTTATTGTGAAATTTTTTTTTTTTATTAAAGTTTAATCTTCTTTGCTGAAAATTTTTCTGGTTGGTAGAAAGTTTTTTTTAAACTAAAAATTAAATTATTTTGTTTTTAATTGAAAATTTATCTATTTTTGGTTGAAAATGTAACTATTTTATTTAAATGTTGTCTTTCTTTTACAGAAAAGTAGTTTCATTACGTCAAACTTAGTGTTTTTTTTATTCAAAATTAATTATACTATCCGAAAATTTTCGTATTCTACTTTTGGTTAAAAATGTATCTTCTTCAGTAGAAAATTTAACTGTATTTTTAAATGTAGATTTTTTTGTTTCCAGATTAGTCACTTTTATTAAAATTTAATTTCTTTGGATAAACATTTAAATAATTTTTTTTACATTTTATTTTTTAGTTACAAATTAATTTTTTAGCTAAAATTGAACAATTCCATTTATATTTTAAAGTTCAAATTTCATTTATTTTCTTGTAAACACATCTTTCTTGTGCCGAAAATTTAATTGCTTTGATGGGAAATTATTATTTTTGGGTTTATTATCAAATTAACTTTTTGGATTCAGAATTCAACATTTTGGATAATCAATAGAACAATATATATTTCTTCTGGTGAGAAATAACTATCACACTTCATGTTCGGAAGACATTTTTTATACCTAAGATTCATCACTTCGTTTAAAACTTTAACTATTTTGTTAAAAATTCCTTTTCACTTAATTGAAAATTGTTTTTTCGTTAATTGAACATTGAATTCAACCATTTTTTTCAATTGATCTTTTTGAGTTGAAAAATCAACTATTTGATTGAAAATTCATGTAATTTACGCATGACTCACGTAATTTGCGGATGACCCCTTATAAAATTCTGTACGACTTTCCTGACTAAAAGTGTTCAAAATATTATATTTAGAAACAAAAATTTGTTTTACATTCGTACTATTGATCGCGTAGGTGTAAAAGGTTGTTTGGATTGTGTAGCAAGCCCGAAATATTGGGCCAAAAAGTGGACAGGGATGGAGGGTTTTCGCAATGGGACTAAACAAAGATATTATTTGGACTAAATTAGGTATTTCAGATTTCGTGGGGGAAATCCAAAATGTCTGCATGCCGGAGGCCAAGTAATAATACTAGTTACAAAAAAGGTAACTTTTTTTTCTTAATAACTTCCAACAAAAATTTTAACATAAATATATTCGAATATTATGTTTTATTTTTGAACACCCTTTCAATTAAATAATATAATCGATAATTTTCTGTAACGGTTTTATTATTTAATTGAATAACTTTAAAGAAACCCCACGTTTATTATAAAAATTAAGTTTTATCCCATGCAGTTGGTACTATTGATTGGCCCTCGGCATGCAGACATCTTGCCAGGTGACGTCACTACATGAAATACCTAATTCATAAATCAGGCAAAAGATATAATCTTTGAATCAGGTTTAAAATATTCTGGACGCAATAGTTTGAAATTATATTGATATTTTTTAAGTTTAAACGTATCCGCCAGTTTAAAGCGCCTTTTCTTACCGGTATTTATCTTTTATCAAACGAATAAAATAAAAAAATACTAACATTTTAGTTACGTTCCCTGCTTTGCCGGGGCTGCCTACTCGATCAGTGTCAGAATCGATTACCAGAATCGATTCTCAAAAATAACCTAAAATTTTGCTCATTTTACTTATTTTCTTGGAAGTAAAAATCATTCCTCACAAAAAATATGATAAAAATTAGTAAAAATGACTTTCGTTCCTGAGAAATATAAAAAATATTAAATTTATAATTTCTTTTTACATTCAGAACATTCGGTATATTTTTTCACACATTATTCAACATCCCTGGGAAATTTTGCGTTCACCACAGGAAATCTGACGTCATCTCAGATTGCGTAATCTTATAGAATTTTTCAATTCAATAAGATTGCGCAATCTTATAGAATTTTTCAATTCAATAAAATATTTCAACTGATTGAATTCTAAAATGAAATCTCACTAGTCTGACAACAATGAATTGAATGTTAAGGAGATCACTGCTTATACGTTTTTTTACACAATTATAAAGGGCAGACTTCAAATGAAGCCCCCCGCCAACCGGCAAATAAAATGCTAAATTATTTTTTTTTTCTATGTCAAATACTTACGGTTTATACTCTTTGAAATAAATCGAAAGCTTTGTTCTCTAATTGTTCTTCCTGCAAAATTTTCACGGAGACGAGCTATATAAGAAGAATAAACGTCTTTCCGTCTGTGGCCGAGAAACGAATTGCGTAGAATGATATATTTCACACCATACAGACGAGAATGCACGATAATGGAAATATTACCCCGAAACCTTGCAGAAAAAGTCAAATAGCAAATTATACTTTAAATTAATATTTTATTTCGGAACGTATTGAAATTCAACAACGTTACGATAGAAAAAACAAAGAAAGTTTCTCTATAAAATAGATAATTTATTAGTTCTGTAGATAACGGAAATTTCGTTCGGAACAAAGTTATCATAGTCAATATTATTAAAACTATTCTAGTTATTATTTCTTAATATGATTAAAATTAAAATAAGAAATAAAAAATTTAGCAACTTCCATTAATTGCGTAAGGATGATTTTTAATGTTTTAGACCCCCCCCCCACATTCAGACTTGTGATGGTAAGAAAATAGGTGGGTTGGCCCTTGGTACAAGATATGGGGGGGGGGGTAAAGTATGCATAAAAATAGTTTTACTTTCTGCGCGCATTTTCTCAACTACTGTTATAATGGTTGAAATAAAAGGTTTGAAATCTCTGTCAAAAATGCATGTACATATTTTTAACAGGCCAACGTACAACAACACCTTTCAAATACAATTAGATTTGTCAAAAAAAATAAAGTTTCTTATAGTAAAAAAAAATAATAATTTTTTTCTATTTTTTTTGCTCTAAAAAATGTGGATAAATTTTAAAAGAACTTGTATAGATTAAAAAAAGGAAATGAAATACATGCGTATTTGTATTTTCTTTAAAATGAGTACAATATGATATTTTTTAATGGGCCGTTTTGAAGTTATGACATTTTTTGAAAAAAATAAAACATAGAACATTTTTAAAAATTTTCTTTTAATTCATATTTTCTAACTTGTATACATAAAAGAATGTATTTAACAGATTTATAGCTATATTGTTTTGTGTATAAAACTTAGGAAATATTAATTTTTAAAAATGGTAAGAATTAAAAAAAAACTTTTTTTCCAAAATTATTTTTCCTTTGCATAAACTTATTGTTCATGTAAAAAAAATTTCTTTTTATGTTTCTTCTACAATGCGTAGATTTCGAGATATTGAGCGTTGAAAATAGTTTTTTTTTTCTTTCAAAAAAGTGTCTTAACTTTAAAACGGCTCAATAGGGATTTTAAGTTATTTCAAAGAACTACAAAGTAATTACAAGAATTACAAAATTGTTACTGAATTTAACGAAATTTTCAAAGCGTTTTAGGAATTTCATGAGATTACACATAATTTCAAAGTATTTTAGGCATTTGAGAAAGGTTACACAATTTTTTAAATATTTAAAAATATTTCAAGAATTTAAAGAAATTGTCTAACGCAACTGCAGCACGAATCTCAGTTTTTCAAGAGATTTTATACAACTTTAAGGGATTAAAAAAAGTATAGTCAGTCTTAACCAATTTTAAGAGATTTCAAGGGATACAGAAGGATTTTCACAGTCTTTCAAGGATTTTAGGGGGTTAAGAACGTTCTCCGAGAATTACAACGAATTTTAAGAGATTTTAAGAAACTTGAAGAGAATGCAGAATGACAAGGAATTTTAAGGGGTTTCGAAAATTTGATGGTTTCGTTGATTTCACTGTTTCAAATTATTCTAAAGCATTATACATGTATATTTTATTTGTGATCATAATTTCTAATAATCTAGTGAAGGGTGGTCCCTCATATTATAAATTATGGAAGATTTCGTCAGATTTTAAGAAATAACGAAGTTTTGCCGGATTTATGAATATTATAAAGGGTTTTAAGGGATTCCAAAAGTCTCAAAACATTTTACAAAATACTAAACAATTTTAATGGTTTTCAACAGTATTTAAAGAATCCCAAGGCATTTCCAGGGATGACAATCATTTCAAAATATTTTAAAATTTCAGAAAGGATTTACACAATTTTCACAAGTATTTACCAGATTTTGAAGATTTGCAAACATTTCCACACATTGAAAGAGATTTCATATTTAACAAAAATAATTAAAAAGAAGAAACTTACATAATAAACGATTTGACTATCTTGCTCCCAGTAAAAATTCGTTAGATTTGCTGAGCCCTTCCCCACCAAAAAAGCCTTACAAAATTAATAGATAATTCCATAATGGCCTACAAAATTTGCTAATTTTAATAGTTTTTGTGTTAACGTTTTTTATTTAAATTCCAACAAAAGTATAAAAAACGTTTCGCGCAAAAAATATTTAAATTAGCCAATTTTTCGATCCGACTACATATTTGATTAAAAATAGGAGTATTAGGCTCAAATATCATTTTAAAAAATATAGTTCTACCCGGAAAGATATTTTAAGAAATTAGTTCACGTAACTGCTCCTTATCTTATTTTAGCTTTGGCGCAAGAACTAACATCTCGTAACCCTTGATTTTAAAGCAATGGTCGTTGATTTAAAAGCAAGGGTTTCGAGATATTAATTCTTGCGCCATAGCTAGAATAAGATCAAGGAGCAGATCCGTGAAATAATCTTTTGAAATTTCTCTCCGTGTAGTATTTATGTATTAAAATGAGACAATTCAATTTTGAGGATAGTTCCTAGTTTCAACGCCCTTAATAAAAAAACCTTTTAAGTGGTTTGGAATATAAAAGCTGGATAATATCCTATACTTTCAAAATTTTATTAATTTAAAATTTTGATTCAGATTTTTTTCATTTTAGCTATTTTTTATCTGGCCATTATGAATAAAAAATTTACTTTTTTAAAAAAATTTAATTTTTTGAACAAATTTAATTTCTAATTACTCAGTAAAAACATTTCAATTACAATATATTAAATTACTTTCTTAATATGTAAGAATCAATCAGAATCTCGCACGTAATTACTACATATGGATGATGAAAAGTATGAGAATTACAAGAAAATAAAATTGAGATAATTTCCAAATAAATGCTGAAAACCGATTATTTTCTATAAACGAATAGTCAGGATTGACCGCAAGCTTTGATCAATTCCATCAGTTATCTTTTAGAATTTCAAATGGAATTTCCATAAAATGATAATGTTCGGTAAACGAAATGATATTCACAGTTTCCTTTGCAACTTTTACATATTTACTTAATTCTTTAACATTATTTAAAATTGGACAAAAATTATTGATATTATTTAAAAATTCAGCTATATCTTTAAGTAATTCAGGAAACTTGTTTTATTTTAGGACGCATTCACATTTATATTAGGTAAAATAACAATTGTCTATTTTCTTACTCATTGCATTATACCTAAATTTACTTTTTATATAACTAAGCGAAAAGAAATATTGTACTTACAGATACAAATGAAACTATTTTTTCACATCGAACTTTGTATTATTACATACAGTTAATAAGAACATGTCATACATATATCTATACATTTATAGTCAACTCCTAAAAATTTGATTTAATATTAGCAATTATATCAAAGAAAAATGCAGAAACCATGTTCAGTTACTCATCGATATACTAAATATTAAACAGTCTTTTTTTACTTTTTCGCCATAGGTATGCGGACATTTTTTCAAATCCAACTAATGTAGTAAATATGCGCAAAAAACAAAACGTCGCTACAGGGTCTTTGAATTAAAGAATTCGTCATGATCACGAGATTAAAATTCTTTAATTCAAAATTGAAGAAGGATCAACGCATTATTCAGAAATAAATTCTGAGCATCGAATATTATTAAAACAAGTATGCAAAATGTCTAAAAACGTATTATATATGCAAAATGTGTTTTGAAGCTGTTGTAAATTTATGATTTTTTAATATTTTTTTTTTTTACAAAATCCAAGACAAGTTCCCTAAAGCCGCGTACATTGTAGTGCTCAGTAATTGCAAGGACTTTAAAAGCTTTACCAATATCTTTTATAGATTTGCTTATTTCTTTCATGCAGATTAGTTTAAGATTTTCTAATGCATATTTATTAGCCGCCGCAAGCAGCTTTTCCGCTTGTCCTTCTTTTAAATCTTCGACATTGTCAGTATACATAAATTTCAACAGATGCTCAATAATTTCCGGCTCAATATTGGTTATTTCAATTTCGTTTTCCTGCGATTCTTTCATTTTATGTTCATACTTAGCTTGAAAAACTGGCGAACTAGCCACGA
Source organism: Belonocnema kinseyi (assembly GCF_010883055.1). Lineage (NCBI taxonomy): Eukaryota > Metazoa > Arthropoda > Insecta > Hymenoptera > Cynipidae > Belonocnema > Belonocnema kinseyi. Next base: position 123,147,513 of record NC_046658.1, read on the forward strand.
GTAACAGTTTGTATGCTGAAAATTCCTGACCTTGACAGATTTTTTTGTATGTCGGTAAAAAGCTTCTTTTCGAGGAGTAGGAGAAAATCTTTTATTATTTCACTGTCTGGGGCTTCGATCCGCATAGGAGTGAAATCATTATCTTTTCTTGTAATTTGAAGAAACAGATAACAATAGTTATCATAACGCGCTTTTTCAATCGGGAGCGTAAAATGAAAAATAGATTTATCTGTAATGTTTTCTACAGTCTGTCAAGTTAAAGCGTGGGTGGCTTTACTCGCAGTCGGTAAGGTGTATCGACATGATTTTGGTGTCAAAATATTAAGAAGAGCTCCCTC
>NC_046658.1:123147950-123185191 GCF_010883055.1 Belonocnema kinseyi
GAGGGAGCTCTTCTTAATATTTTGACACCAAAATCATGTCGATACACCTTACCGACTGCGAGTAAAGCCACCCACGCTTTAACTTGACAGACTGTAAGTTTAAATCTTCTAGAAAAGCAAAATTTGTTCCGATGGAGAGTATGTTGAAATAAAGTGACGCTTTGTATTTCTAGTTCGTGCACGGTTCCTTTGATATAAATGTAATGCTCGCTCGAAGGCTACCATTATATTCCGCGGAATATTTAACTCTAAACAAAAACGTAATTTCGGGAAGTTTTTTCAAAATTATTTCAATGGAACTTCCATCTACAATTTTGAGAATATCGTGAAGCACATGAATCAGTGTGCAAACGGTCGAATCATTTTCTGAAGAATGAATACGAGTAACCCCTGGTAACACCTTCATCAGTTCAAAAGCGTCAAATTTTCACGTTCTGTCTTCTAAATCTTGATCGTTTGAATTCCTGGAAATCTGAACAATAATAAATGGTTTTCCAGATTAATAAAGTATGAAATTGTTCGGTCCTGAATAATCTTGTTAAAAAAACTTGTATTTTTCTGAAAATTATTCTTTTTGTTATAAAATTAATCTTATGCTTAGAAAATTTAACTTACTGGTACAAAATTCAATTACTTGGTTGAAAATATAAATATTAGGTTGAAAATTCCCTTAACATTTGAAATATTTATTTAAAATTTATTGTACTTTAAAAATTAATTGTTATTAGTAGAAAATTAATCTTCTTGGTTGAAAATTGATCTTTTTGGTTCAAAATTCATTTATAGAGTTGAAAATATATTTTATTTCATTGCGAATTAATGTTTTTATTGATAGGTTTACTATTTTGTTTTAAGTTTCAAATTTTCAAAATGCATATTATTGAGTGAGAAATGTAATTATTTAGTTAAAAATTAATTTTCTCTAGTGCCGATGCATCACTTTAGTTTAAATTGAATTGCCTTTGTTAAACATTTAACTAATTTTTTAAAAATTCGCTTTTTTAGTTAGAATTTTTTTTGTGCTGAAGATGTGACTCGCTCGTGCGATAAATGCCTATGTGATGAAATATAGGGACCAAAGCGTACTTTTTGTCACCCTCATAGGGTACTTTTTTAGCGCTCTGTAAAATCCGAATGAATTTAGAGAAATTTGAGGGAAACGAGAATTTAACAGAATTTAAAAGAATTCATGTCAAATTCCAAATAAAATTCCCAAAGATATTTGAAAATCTTTTCAAGTCCTTGAAATCCTACGAAATCCCTCACTTCCTACTAATCAGTCAAAAGTTGCTTTGTAACTTTCTTAAGTTACCTAAAATATTATAAATTTCTTGAAATCTTTTCAAGTCTCATTAATTTTGTTAAAAGACCAATGATCTAAAAAAATTGTGATCTAAAAAAAAATCCATTGAAATAAGTAAAATTCAGTAACTTTAGAAGAATTCAAGTGAATTGAAAAATCACAAGAATTCCAAAGAGTTAAAAAGAATTCAGGATGAACTCAAAAAATAATTTTAAATCTCTTCAAATATTTGAAGCCCTACAGAATACCTCACGTCTCGTGAATATATTCTTTGAAATCAACTAAACTATTATAAAATCCAGTTGACTTTTATGATATTTCCTGAAATCCTGGAAAATATAATAAAATATGTTGAGAGCTTTAAAATCCCTTAAAATCATTGAAATACTGAGAAATCTGATAAAATCTTTTAAAATACCTATATCTCCCGGAATTCCAGAAAATTCTTAATCTTAATATATTTCAAACGCTTTGAATTACCTTCAAATGAATAAAAGTAATTTAAAAATTCCCTCAAATATTTCAAATTAACAGCTCTTAAAAATGCCTGGGATTTTAGAAGTTTTAAAAATGCCCTAGAATCTTAAAAAATTCAAATTATTGAAATCTATTAAAAATTCTCGGAAACTTTCAAAACACTCTGAAATAATTCAAAAGATTTCAGGACAATTCAGAAATAGGTATAGATCCGAATTGAAAAGTGTTTAACCCATGAGTTAATTTATTGAAAGAAAAGTGACTAATGTGAACTTTTCATTTTAAAAAGTGTCTAAAAAATGACTAATAGTGACTGTGTAGCAGCCCTGATTATTTCTGGCAGTTAATTCTTACAGAAATTTCTTGATTTTTTCTTTTTTTCACAATACCTGACTCTTGGCAGCTTTGACCTTATTATAAATTTTTATAAAGTTCCATTATGGGCTGGAAATAGCGTACCCTATAGGGACACAATCTTAAAAATAGGGCACTTAAGGACCTAAACTGAATTTAGGGCACAATAGAGGATATAGGGACCGGTCTGTGAGGTCTGCGTGGTTGCAACAAAATTTGTGTGTGGAAATAACTACTACGCTTTTCATTGCAAATTCATTTTTTTAGATTCAAGGTGAATTCTTCCGTTTCGAAATTTAGCTATTTGATTGGAAATTCCGTTTTAATTAATTAATAATTAATTTTTTAATTGACAATTTAATTCTTACATCTTTTCGTTTAAAACTGATATCTTTGAGTTATAAACTCAATTATTTGATTGAAATTAAAAGTTGTTTAGGGAAGTCATGGAATTTCAAAATAATTGGGATTTTATAGCAACCGTGAAATATTGGCCCAAGAAGCGAGCAGTTGGGAGTTTCACAATGGGAGTGAATTCATGCATCAGGTTTTAATCACTTAAATATACGGGAATTGGTGAAAAAATATTCTGGACGTAAAATTCGCTTGGAAATTTTATATTAATTATATTTTTGAATTGCGAAAGTCTCCTAAAATGGTCAGCACCCTTTTTATATGTAATACTCTTTTATTTACAAAATAATAAAAAAATTAAAAACATTTTACGCATGTTGCCTGCCTTGCCGACATACGGAAATAAACAGAAATGTCAAGAATTGTATTATTTGAAATTTTTTTCATGGAATTGATAAATTAAAAATGCAAGCATTATTATTTGTTAAATTTTGAATATGGGTCAAGTATAACCTGATAAATTCAAATTATTTAATTTTAAAAGTTTTAAATTGAAAATTGAAATGCAGAATTCTAAGTGTTTCTAGTTGTGGATTATCATATTTTGGAGGCCATTAATTTTTACGCCTAATCAAGTTAGAGTAACTCTTCTTTACGTATACGCTGCAACGCGAAAATGACTTATTTATTACATGAAAACATTTGTTCTTGTTTCCAAGATTGAAGAAGTAAGAGAAAAATCTTGATTGGAATATATTGATTTTGAAAGAACAAGAAGCTTTAAGTATTATAACGCTAGGCGTAAGTAATTTTAAAATATCTTCCTTTTTAATTTAATAGACTCAATATTAAAATGGAAGTTTTAATATTGTCAGAAATAAATATTGACAACTTCAAGTACCTAGATGACAATTTTGACTTCCCAGTGGGCACAAAGTTAGGCGTCATCGTTGCGACATCTTTACGACATCCTATGTCCATGCTGTTAAGGTGTCTTTACGATATCGTAAATAAGTCGTATGATCAGACGATGTCTTGACGATATCGCAAAGACATCGAAACGACATGGAAATAGGATGTCGTAAAGATGTCGTAACGATTTCGTAAAGACGTCGCCAAATTTTGTACATACTAGGATCCTATCATATATACCTACCTGCAATAAATAAAACTTTCGTGTTCGAACATGAAACGATTTATTACAATTCATAAAAGTATTATAATAAATTCCAGTCATAAAACAGATTCTTAATTTGTTTTGATATTTGGGATTTAATTACAATCATAAACTTAATACTAACAATTCAATTAATCGTTTGATGTCGCAGAAAGTATTTTCATATTGCTTTTAAAAACTTTCATAGATACTCTTGTATAATAATAATAATAATAATTCATTTTTATAGCACATTTTTTTTAAATCTCGCTATTAAAATATATTGGAAATTATTTAAGAGGAAATTAATAAATATTTGATGAAAATTTACAAATTTACAGTATTATTATTATATAGATGAATAAAACTATAGTATGAGAATTACATGAAAACAAAATAGAGATAATTTCTAAATAAACGCCAAAATAATTGATTGTCCATATAATCGAATCGCCAGCATGGTCCATAGGCTTTGATGAATTCCATCAGTTATTTTCGATTTTTATTTTAATTTTTGCAATACTTGTAATTTATTTTTTAATTTAATGAGCGAAAAACAATGGTACGTTCTAATACAAGTAAAAATATTGTATTACATCGAGCTTTTTATTATAACGATTCGTAAAAAACATTATGGCGTACATTTATAGTATAGTTATATAAAATATGTCAAAAATATTATAAATTTTTTATATACTGTTCAACAAAAACAAGCCAAGATTTCTTAACCCGGTTAAATTACGAGAATTCGCTTATCTTTCAAACAAATCTATATTAATTTATTAATTTATTTATATTTATTAACTTATTAATCTTAATTCAAACTTATTTTTCGGCGTTTTTTTGTGCAAAGTCTAGAAAACGTCCCTAAAACGGGGTGTATTATGCTGTTCCACAATTGCAAGAACATCAAAACCTTCTTGAACGTTTTTTACTGACTTTGCTATTTCTTTTAAGCATATTAGTTTTAGGTTTTCCAAAGCATATTTATTTGCTGCGGCAAGCATTTTTTCTGATTGGCCTTCTCTTAAATTTTCCACAGTATCAGTATAAATATACCTTAATAAATGCTCATCAATTTCTGGTTCGATATAGTTTATTTTTCAATTCGTTTTGCTTCGATTCTCTTCTTTTGTTTCCAAACATCGATGTAAAAATTGGCGATCTAGCCACGAGCAACATTTTGTGTGTCGAGAATTCCGGGCCTCGGCATATCATTTTTACGTATGCTAAAATCTGGGTTTTGTAAAGAAAAAGCAGATCTTTAGTTATTTCACTTTTTGAATTTTTGAATTCGATGGTGATTTGAGGGGGTTTTTGCAAAAGAATCTGGATAGAGTTTACAAAAATGATAAAAAATTTATAAATTGATGTTAGTTTTTTAAAATCTGCATTAGCCTTGTCATGGTACATGTGCTAATTTAGCGAACTCCAAATCAAGCCTAAATTTTGCGCAGTATAACAACCCAGTGGGGGCAAAATTTGGCGACGCCTGTACGACATATTTACAACAACTTTACGACATCCTATGTCCATGTCGTTTCGGTGTCTTTGCGATATCGTAAAGACATCGTCAGATCATACGACTTATTTACGATATCGTAAAGACACCTTAACGACATGGACATAGGATGTCGTAAAGTTGTCGTAAAGATGTCGTAACGATGTTGTATAGACGTCGCTAAACTTTGTGTCCACTGGGGTATCATATAAAAGGATAAAAGTATTGAAAGAGAAGGAGAAGGAAGTAAATTACTGAGGATAGGTTAAAAACTTCTTCCCTGGTTCACTAACGAACTCACTGCAATAATAATTTTTTTCCTCAATTTGGTCATTGTTGATCAGTTAATTTAGGTATTGGCCGTTATCCGTGACCGGTATAACATTTTTTTAAATTTTCTGTGTTAAAGAAAAAAAATCAAAATTCATATGAATTATATTAAATATTAACCCCTATCCGTAGTTCAAATGTAAGTTGTTGAAATGCACGTTGAAATGAAGTTGTATTGACTGCACAATTTACCAAATTTACAGGACAAACTTTTGAAAAAGTGTTTTTTTTTAAAGCTACATCATAATGAATTTAGATCAATTAAAATATATATTGTAGGACTAATTCACATAGACTTACTGACGGGTTAGTCTGGGACAAAACATAAGGAATCTCATTTTTATCTCTAACTAAATAAATGAATTTTTTTAAATAAATGACAGAAGAAACAACATTATCGACCCTAATACGACCCTAACTTTGAACTATCTTCAGAAGACTTGAATTTTTAACCTAAAAATACGACTTTTTAAACAAAAAATTTAATTTTCTCTCAAATTTCTTTACTTTTTATGGAAAAGAAAGAATTTTCAAGCAAGAAAACTAATTTTCTAAAAAAAAGACGAATATTTTACAAAATACATGAATTTTAAACCAAAAAGTGGAACTTTCCACTAAAAAAGAATAATTTGAAATCATTCCGTTCTTGCAAGAATTGAATAGTTACGTTTCTAGATATAAAAAATAATTATAAAAAAGCTATTTCCAAAAAAATATAAAAAAATTCAGCCAAAGAGATGACTTTTTAACTACAATGATGAATCCTCACCAAAAAATGAATTTTCAACAAAAGAGTTCAACATTTAACCCAAAAGTTCATTTTTTAACCAAGAAGATACATTTTCTAAAAATAGAATACTTAAATTTTTAACTTTTTAAACAAATATTTGCATTGTGAAAAAGATAATTAATTTATGTAATTTTGTTAAAGTTTCGTGAAAACATGGGACAAAGCGAAGAATTCTTCAAAAAATGAGAAAAAAGGGGAATAGAGGAAAGAGTGTAAAGCCTAAAAGATGGAAGTGATTTTTAAACTTATTAAGTTCATAACATCGTGTTTTCGTAACATTATATGAACCTTTATATTTCAGGTTTAACTTCTAGTAGGCTTACTGCATCAAAAGATGTTATTTCGATAAAAACTACAAGAAAAATACGCGTTGAAATTTTGGAATGAAACTGAACTGAATCAAATAGCATTATCTCAGTCTTAAGAAAATTCCACAATAATTCGTAATAACAAATCTTCTAAATAGATACAATGTTATTCTGTGGAATTTAATGAATAAATCAGAATTTTTTCTGTGTATGAACGTGAATAATACGAACTATACGACAAGTGACTCATTGTTTAGTTACATGAGAAAACCATAATTGCAAGATTAAATTATAAAACCAAAAATTTGGGAACAATGAATTTTATTTTTTTGAAGAAAAATGTTTTTATCTCTTTTTGCACAAAGAAGTTTTTTTTCGAAATTTCTAAACTACCCTTTGTCCCAGTTAGTCTCAGGAACTCTTTCTCCAGCCGCTCGGTGCGGTGATATTCCAATCGGAAATATTCGTAACTCTCTCGGAAACACTCGGAATATCTGTTTTAAGGTCAAATGTGCGCACGAGATGCATCTCGACTACTCTTGATTTACGTTTATAAAACGTATAAAACTCACTGACGAAGTTTGCATTTTTTTAATTAACACAATTAACGGAGAGTGTTTCTTTCTTGAGGATATTTGAAAATTTTTAAAACAATTTCCATTTGCTTAAATAATGTTTATCTTCATAAATCGTAAAAAGTTTATTTTTTCTGCAATTAATGACACAGATCACAAATGTTAAAAGTGATATTTTTTGTTTAAACTTAATCGAAAATATTTTAACAATTAATAATCATTCGTTTGCTCCTTTTCATTGGGTAGGTGAAGAAAATTCTAGTTTTTTTCGAATTTCTTACACTATATCGCTTCTTATTCAATATTTTCTTATTTCAGAATTTAAACCCTGTATTTTTTAAATAATTATAATTAATTGCTGTAAAAAAGTGCAGTCCTTTTTTCCTTAAAATGTCTTCCCTGTTTTGTTTCATTTATACACTTTAGGAAAGATCTAAATAAAAATTATTTCCAATTTACAAATTTCATTAATCTCCGGGGATGATTTTAAGAAAAGAGGACTACATTACTTAGAGAAATTGAATTTAATTGTTTAATTAAAACATTTTTTAAACAATATATGGTATACGTTCTAGGATAAGGAAATACTTCATAAGAAGCGACGTTGTTTGATTAAAAGCAAATTTTCAGATTCAATTTAAAACCCATTTTTTATTTAACATTTGACTGTGCATTCTTTGTTTCTTTTTTATTTTTTAATTTGGGTTTTAAGAATAAAAATAAAACTACGCGTCTGATAAAAAAGTGAATGATAAGAAATTTGTAGATCTTTGTTGAGTGGCCAATATTTTTTTATCCAGCTTTACTCGTATATTGAATAGTTTGACCGAAAAATGAATTTGTTTATTTTTATATTTTTCATGCGATCAAAATTGGAATTTTTGATTTTTAGAAAAAATCCAAAAAGTTGTAATGAATTGTTGGCCTTAAGATGTTGATTTAATGAAATTTGACTAAGTCAAATTTTACATAAAACCAATACCTTCTTATTAGGATAAAAATGTAAAAAAATTTAAATAATTGAAGATTGCTTAAGTACTTACTGAATATCCGTAAGAAACATATGAGTCAAAATTCGTTAATTGTGTTATTATTTACAGAAAATAATGAAATTTCACGCTTCACACAAAAACTGCCCTTGAAAGTCATGAACTTTATATCATTAATACCAAAACATTATAACTTTTTACGACTTATAGGTGAAAAATGGTTAAGAAATAATAATTGCATGAAGAATTCAAATTTATTATAAAGATACTTGGGAACTCATAACTAATCGCTAGAAATAATTCATGTTGAAAAAATTCGGCAAAATACTGTTTTTAGTGTGAATTGTATCAAAATCTGCTAGTTTGCACTTTTTGGACTACTTTCGGGGCACAATAAAAGTCTATTGGGACGAGGTCAAAACTTAAAAAAAAAATGTATTTGATATAACTAATCACATGCAATTAAAGAAAAGTTTTGTTTTTTTAAAACTAAATTTTTATTTGATACAAGGAAATATTTCGAGAAGAGTACAGACAACATTTTTAATACACATAATTTATACAGTAAGAAAAAATATATGTAGAAAATGTTAAAAAGGAAATCAAAAAGTTCTGAGCGCCCGCTTTTTAATTTATATTATTGATGCGTACTGATAGAACATCTTATTGAAAAACTTACAATTCTCGAAGTTTCTTTAAAACTGATTACAATTTTATAAACGTTTTTTAACATCATTCGATTAAAGATTATGATACTCTTAGTGCAGTAAAAAATTTGTTTTGATGTGCATGATTCAATCAATACCAAAATTATATAGTATGAAATGAAGTTTGAATTTCCGAGCTAATCAATTTTTTCCAATATGAAAGATTAAATCAATAAAAATAATAATAAAAAAACGATTATCAAATAAATCTTAAACTATGAAATGAGTCACATTTTTAGAAATGTAAAGAGTAAACCTAAATCTTACGAACTCTTGTCGTTATTTTCTATGAAGTCCAACGCCATATTTCTAAACGCGATCACATTATATTTTTCAGCAATTGCCAGGACTTCGGAAGCTTTCTCGATATCTGTGACCGATCTGAACATTTCTTGCATACAAATTAGTTTGAGATTTTCTAACATGTACTTATCAGCTGCTACAAGCAGTTTTTCTGCCTGTCCTGTTTCTAAATTACTGACAGTATCAGAATAAATGAACCATAACATATGACCAATAATGTCTGAATCAACATCGGTTATTGTTATTCGGATTTTTTTCGATTCTTCCATTTGGGATTCCAACATATCTCTAAAAACGAGGGACCTAACCGATAAAATCAATTTATGCGTATCAAACATCTCATCCCCACAAGTAATCTCTACGTCGCTATACAGACCTAGTGGAAAAAGCATAAAAAAATCGGTCGCCATTCCGCCATCAGGAACTTCGATTATCATATTGGGTATTAAAACTTGGTCTTTTCTTGTAATCTCGCAATATAAAAAACAGTGATCATTAATTAAAATTTTTCGAGGAATGTTGTCTTTATCATTCATGAAGCATTTGAGCGGAACTGCAAAATGATAAATAGAATCATTTCTGATATTTTCCAGCTTCATACTCTCTAGAAGGGTCATTTTCAGGTCCCAGTTTAAGTAATAAAGGGAGGCCTCGTATTTAAGTTTTGGACTTAGATCCTTCGATTTGAAGTTCATGCTCATGCGGACGCATTCATCCGAGTGAAGAAGATTTAAAGTACACGCGATTTGAGGATCTTCTTGCAAAATAATATCAACGGAGCTAGTCTTACTTGCTTTTATAGAGTCAAAATGCACAGAAATCAATTTATAAACGTTTGGATCCTTTCCTGATGGGTAACGAGAATTATTTGCTGATACCATCCTTGTCATTTCCAAGAGGTCAATTGCTACGGCCATCTTGCTATAGTTGTTGTCCTCGAATTTTTCAATTTTTGAGCACCAGAAACTATAAAACAAAGAAAAGTAACTTTTTATATTAACATGTTTTCGGAATGGAACCTATATATTTCAGATATGACTTGGTACGCTCACTGTATTAGAAGATAAATGTTTTAATTACAAAATTTTGATAAAAATTAGCACCTACTAAATTTCATGAATAAAATAGGATTGTCTGCATTTCGGAGAAATCTTACAATAGTTCATAACAGACAATGTTCAAGGCAGACATAATATTATTCCATGAAATTTAATAAATAAATAAATAAGGAATTTGTTTACTATATATAAGTGAAGAAAACAAAGTATGCTACGAGTGACTCATTGTTTAGTTACACAAGAAATCCAAAAGATAGAAAGAAATTTTTAGAATTATTTAATGAAAGAAAATATTTTTCAAATAGTGTAAATTCAAAACTTGGAAACAATGATTTTAATATTTTTAAAAAGAACAATGTTTTTATATCTATGTTTATACAATTAAATTTGTTTTTTGATTTTTCTTAATTATACTTTGTTCTATTTCAAATACTTACTGTTTATAATCTTTTCTGAAATATTTCGAAAACCCTTGTTTCTTAATCCTTTTTCCTTAAAAATTTTCACGAGTACGAGCGATGAAATATTTTGATAAAAATAAACTTCTTTCGATGAGAGACTAACATAGACTGAAACAGACACAATAATGGAAATATTATATTGAAAACTTACCGAAAATGTAATAGTAAAGAGCAGAAATGAGTATATAAGAATTTATGAGAATTTATAAGAATTTACCAATTTTGTCACACAATTAAATGATGTTTATAAATAATATCCAAAAAATTAAGGAATATAATTTAGTAGATCAAAGCAGAATTTTATAATGAAAAAATAAAAAAATAAAATCTCTTCATATTACAAGTAACTTATTATACTAAAAAGTCTTAAGTTTTTTTTCAGAAATAAAAGTTGTCCAGACCAAAATTCACACATTTAGTTTGGAAAAGTAGACACCTTAAATATTTTCAAACCTTATAGACTTTTAAACATAATCCATAAGACGTGGTTGTTTTAAATGTATGATGATTATTATTAATTGAAGAAAAAAAGTTTCTTAACAAAGAGGTTAGAAATAGATTGTTTTCGAGGACGAAAATACATTTTTCAAAAAAATACAACTTTTAGTTCTGAACTTAAGTATAATGTAAGTTCATTCGTTTACTATAAGCTAAATTTAAAACGTGAAACTATTGAATACAGAATCTATATTTATCATTGCTTAAAATAAACCAGGCTTAATTTATTAATATTGCATTTTTGTTTCTAAATGCTATAAAGCTAACAATTTTTAAAGTATATAACAAAATAAACTATATTTATTATCCGGATCCCCTAAGATCATCTAAAAATTGTTGTAATTATTCACTTGTTTAATTTTATATTGCACTCAAATTTTTAATCTATAAAATATCAATCTCAAAAGAAACTTCTTATTGCACTACATAAATTTATTTCTGCAATTACTAAGAAAAAATGCATTTATTGCACGGTGTGATAGAAATAAAACTATTTCTTTACATTAAAATTTGTTATTATTACAGACCATAAAAACATTATGAGATACATAGAAAATAGTTATAACAAATTGATTAACCATTCGCAATAACATTAAAGAGAAATGCATATATATAAGATTCAATTACTAATTGTAAATGCCCGCTAAATTTGCATTTTAAAAGTTGTTATGGTTTACAAAATTTACTTAAATTCAAAATTGAAGAAGGACCGAAGAATAATTTATAAATAAATTTAAAAAATCAGAAGTAGCTTATTTTGAAACGAACCATACAATTTATTAAAGTTATTTTAAGTTTGCGATTTCTTTGCGTTATTTTGTACAAATTTCAAGACAATGTCCCTAAAGCCCAGGACATTGTACTTTTCAGCAATTGCAATGACATCAAAAGCGTCCTGAACGTTTATAATTGATTTAACTATTTCTTTCATACATAAAAATTTAAGGCTTTCTAATGCAGACTGATTTCCGGCTCAGTATCAGTTATTTTCATTTCATTTACCTCCGAATCTTACATTTTATGTTCAAGCTTAGCTTGAAATACTGACGATCTAGTCATTAGTAAACCTTTGTGTGCTAAGAATTCCTGTTTTTTACAGATAATTCTTACGCCGGTAAAAAGCCGGATTTTTAAAAACGAAGATAAGTTTTTTATAATTTCGATTTTTGGAGTGTCAATTTGCATGTTAGTCAAATTTTGATCTTCCCTCGTAATTTTCAAAAATAGATAGCAATAGTGTTCTCTACAGACTTCAATCGGGAGTGAAAAATAAAAATTGGAATTGCCTGTAATATTTTCCAAGTGTAAATCTTCTCAAAAAGGAAAGCACGAATGCAATACGGATTTCAAGTAATAAAGCGACGCTTTGAAATTTAGATTTACATATAATTCATCGCTTGAAACAATAAATGACATGCTTGTACAAATACAATCCGATGTGCAATCTTCAATGCTGAAGTAACAATAAATTATGGGATCTTTTTGCAAGGAAATTTCAATTTCTTTGAATTTATTTTGAGCATGGTGATCCACTTGAATCTAAGTATAAGTGGTTGGATACTTTTCAGAAGAATAAGGAAGAGTAACCCTTGGGAACATCTTTATCAGTTTTAAAACTTCAAAATGCCCTGCCATTATTTCGCATACTACCTTCTAATTCTTTAATGTTTCAATCCCAGGAAATCTAAAAAAAATTATTTTTAAAACTAGGTATTTATAAAGTCATTTGGAAAAATGATAGGCCCTAAATAATATTTGAAAATTTGAGATCTGACGTAATAAGTGATATTCTCTCTAAGTCGACTCATCTGCACGAAAGTAATAATAATAAGTAAATAGATATATTTTTAAAGTAAAGCTTTAGCTTGCGGCTGTGGATTGAGTTGAAGTTTCAGAATCAATTCATACTTGAGAAATGTAATTATTACTAAACTTATAATTTACTTTAAAGTTTATAATATTTTGTGACCAACTTCCATTTATTTCAGTATTATTATTTCCGTAGAATTTGTCTTCCACTTGTCTCAATTTATCTCAATTTATCTAGAATCTTTGTAACACTTAGAAAATATTTTTTAAGCGAGTCACGTAAAATGTGGGATATGCTATATTTAGTTTGACTTTTCCTTTGTAAGGTTTCACTGTCATTGAAATTGTAAACATATTTATTATATTTCTAAATGAAATTAATATTATATTTATCGAAGTGTCTAGGCTCACTAAAAATATTTGTTCTGCGCTCACTGAATTTTGACGAACCCAGACCCGGCCAATATTTATAAAAATTTTAGCTTGTTAAATAATAATTTAAAATCTTAGGTAGCTCTTAATTAATGAAATAATATAAAATTTAATAGCGCATGCATTTCTCAAGGTTAGGAAACAATATACTTTGCGCCTTTGTATAGCGCGAAAACATTTTTTTTCATAATAAAAGTAAGAGTCAAAATGTTTTAAATCCAAGATAAAATCTCACATATTTCGAGAACGAAAGCTTTTTAATTGTATGTTTTTAAAAACCTAAAGCAATTTCTTTCTTTATAGTAAATTTTAAATTATATTTCATTCTATTTTAAATACTTACGATTTTCGTAAAGTCTCGTTCTTTAACCCTTCTTCCAGCGAAATTTTTAAAGAGATGAATGATCACAATTCTCAATGAAAATATAAACGTCTTTCGATGAGAGACTAATGTAAAATGAAAATTGCATTTTGTGTACACGAGAATGGAAATATTGCTTCGATAATTTACCGGGAAATATAATAGTAAAGAGTTTCTGAGAATTTACATATAAACTTTGCTACAAAACTATTGGAATAGTTTGTTTTCAAATACTGTAAATCAAAGTATCATTAAGGTTACTAATGATATGCATTAAAACAGAATTTTGCTTTTGCAAAAATAAATTTTTATTTGTTTCGGAAAAGTGTTTCGAAAAAGTGTATAAAGAAAAATACAGATATAAAACTTTTTAATATGTATAATCAATACATTGATGCAGAATATAGAATATACTGAGAAGTAGAACACAAATTTCTGAGTTTCAATTTGATTATTCGAGAACTAATAATTCTCGCAGTTTCTTATCTGATCACATTTTTGAAATGTAATTTTTTTACATGTTCCAACTAAAGCTTAGAACACTTTGAGTGCAATTACAAATTCATTTTAATACACATAATTAAATCTCTAGAAAAATTGTAAAATTTCATAGATGAAGTACAAGTTTACTGAATAATCAGTTTATTCCAACATAAAAGATTAAGTCACCGCAAATAAATAAATTTAATTTTTAAATAAATCTTAACCTATCCTCGAATAAGTCACATCTTTAAAATTGTAAAGAGTGAACCTAAATCTTTTATGAAGTTCAACGCAATTTTCTTAAACCCGATCACATTATATTTTTCAGCAATTGCAAGGACTTCGAAAGCTTTTTCGATATCTGTGACAGACTTTGAAATTTCTTTCATACAAATTACCTTGAGATTTTCTAAAATGTACTTATTAGCTGCTGCAAACAGTTTTTCTGCCTCTCCTGTTTCTAAATTATTGATAGAATCAGAATAAATGAAGCGTAATATATGATCCATAATGTATTAAGGATGTAAACTACGTACAATCAATCTCAAAAGTTTCCTATCTCTGAAATGATTTATAAAATCGAAAAAACAAGATCTATTATTAATTGCTGTAAATCTTGATGGAGGCTCCTAAGCACACTTTAGAAAAAAATTATTCAGGTAAAAATTGTTTATTGAACAGTAGTTATCTGAAGATTTAGTTTTTCCTTTCTCTTTAGCGAGAAGTTACAATTTTTATTTAATCCTAATGATCAAGGCCTCATTTTATTCTGTAAAGGATTCTCTAAATTTCTATTTGGCTTGATTTTAGAAAAAAAAATTATAGAGAAATCAGACAGTTATTATTGTTATAAACAATCATAGTTTAAATTTTAATCAAAACCACCCAAAAAGAATTGTAGAGAATCCTTCAAAGAATAAAATAAGGTCTTGATCATTAGCATTAAATAAAAATTGTAACTTTTCTCTAAAGTGCGAGGAAAAACTAAACCTTTAAATAACTACGGTTAAATAAACAATTTTAAACTGAATAATTTTTTTCCGTAATGTGCTTAGAAGCCTACATCAAGATTAACAGAAATTAATAATAGATCTTTTTTGTCGATTTTATAAGTCATTTTGAAGATAGGAAACTTTTGAAATTGATTGTACCTAGTGTACACCCTTAATATAAATAATTTAACAAACAAATGTTCAAAAAATTTATTATGTATTATGGCCGCAAAATACTTCAAAAATGCAAAATAGCTGTTCTATATCAAATTGATGCTCAAGACGGTATTTTTTATAATTTTTTCAACCTAATTTATTTTTATCAGTTAAGGGAAAAGTTTTGAAATATTTTAGACAGAAGCTAAATGATCTTATACAATTATTATTTGTTTTACCGCGTAATATTAGTATTAAACATATTTTATCATTATTTTAACAATTTTAATTTGTTTGAACAAAGAACAAATTGGGGAGCATCGATTACCAAAAACGAAAGACAAATTTCCTGGCACCCTAGTACTACATCTTCTGATTTTCGTTCTTGCTAAAACCACTGCTGCAAAAAATACCTATTGCTCTTTTATGATAGCTTGCATCACTGACGAAAAGAATGAAAAAATTGTATTAAAAAAAAATTCTGGTCTCCAAAATGGTTTATCTCGCTTCTAACTAATAGAATGTTTTCCTCATGAAAGCATAAACAGTAAGCGATGCATGATATCACAGAAAAGCAAGAAATGTTTTTTGTAAAACTTTTATAAGCATGTAAAATTCTATCTGAACAACTTTTTTTTACAGTCGTTGTTTCTGAGAAAAATTCAAAATTTGATTTTTGAAAAATAATTTTCCTCAATATTAATCAGTGATTATTTCTGAAAAAATTATTTTAGAAACTAGTGTTTTTGAGTGAATCAGTTTAGAAAAATTAATTTTAGAAAAACAGCTGTTATTTTTAACTTTAGGTATATACATTTTTCCGATCAATTGTGAATGCAAGCATTCTCACTTTGAAAAGAAAATTCAAAACACCTACGCGCTTTCGAAAATTATTGCAATTTGAAAAAATTTTCACTTTTTCAATTTTGCCTGCTTGAATTGGAGTGGGTTAATTGTATTTTTTATCCATATTTTAAATAGTTTTGATTTTCTTATACGATAAGATAAGCAACTATAAAAACCGAAAGCAAATTTTTCCTGTTATAATATTCTGATTTGAAATATTCAAGTTTTATTAATTATTATAAAAATAGATAATTAAAATTCGATTTAAAGGACAATTACACGACTGTTTAAAAAAACCTTGTGTTTAGTATTTGGAACACGATGAAAATTCCTAAGTCCTGTACAAAATAATTTTTTAATGATTAATTAATTTATTTACTTTTATCATTATTTTTTACATACGAAAAATGACACATCTGATTATACTTTTATTTAAAGGAATCTGCATTATCATCAGAGCTAGTTAACATCGATCAGTGTGGATATCATTCCACAAGACGTGAAAAGAGAAATTAATACTATTGATTAATTCAGCTCTTAAGATAACAGAAAGCACTTTACTTGATTTCTGACTTGATGGAAAATAAATTTTTAAAATTTTAAAATTAAATTTGTTCTAAAAAAACATCTACTCATTTCGCTCCACTTGGAATCCAACTATAGAACTTCTGATTGCCAGTCGGGTGCTTTCGTATTAAAATATTAAAGAGATCGAAAGAAGAATCCTTTTTCAGGAATATACGCCATCTCAATACAGGTTTTAAATTTATGATACTTATCTTGAGATAGCGTATATTTATGAGAAAGGATTTTTTTTCTATCTCTCTAATAGCTTAATACGAAAGCACCTGACCGGCAATCTGAAGTTCTGTAGTTCGATTCCTAGTGGAGTGAAGTGAGTAAACCTTTTTTCAGGCAAAATTGAATATGCTTTATTGTCCTTAAACCGAATTTAGGAATATATTTTTCTCAAATTATATGTATGAATACTCGACAATCGGTTTGAAAGTTATGTGGTCAAGGCGGACGTAAAAATACTTATCCAAATTTCACCAATCCAAATATATTATACTTTTGTAATTCCTAAACCTCTGAAAAATTATAAAATACATATGAAATTGGAATAATCTATAATTCTAATTAAATATCACAAATAAGAGAACACTGATAGAGAATGGAAATATTAATACAGAAGTTTACAGAAAGATTGAATATATAAGAATTTCTCAGACTTAAACAACTGTATGATTTAATTGCATCTATTCATAATAGTAATATTTAATGAATTTAAAAAACAATTAAATTAATCTTCTGCAATGTTTTGTATTTATTTAACATCTGTCATAGAAATTTAAAGAAATTGTTAAAAATGCCTATAAGCATTTAAAATTGTTTCAAATTAGCAATCCCTGGATATTTCCTAAAGTCTATTTTTATACTCAATTAAAATCTATTTGAACCTTAAAACTAATCTGTGATTTTGTAAATTCATTGAAATAATTTAAAGTCATTATTACGAAGTTACCAGATTTGACAATCTTTGGTTTACAGAAAGAAGTACAAATTTGCAATTGAATATTTGAGGAAAAATTAATTAAGGATAAGGAGTTAGGAATTATTATGTATCGAGAGAAACACATTTTCAATGTATTTTTGCGAGATGAACAAATCCGATTCTTTCAAATCGATATTTCGAACAGACTTCTTAGAAACCGATTTTTTATATTATAATTATTCATGTCTATTAAATTAACACAAAATTCTTATTTAATATTCTTCTTTTCAATAATAAAAAATCTCGTGGAATCCCTAAAAATCTTTGGAATCCTTTGAAATCCCTTAAATGCGTTTGAAAAATTTTTAAATTCTTTCAGACTTTTTAGATTATTTGGAAATCCCGTAACATTCTTTAAGTTTCTTCGAATTGAACTTAATGTAAATTAAATCCTTACAATCGCTTGAAATCTTCAAAATCCTTGAAAATTTGTGAAAATGTCTTAAAATCTTTGAAAATGGATCAAAACGTAGAAATTCCATGAAATATTTCGTAATATAATGGAATTTCTTGAAAACTTTTTAATTCCTTTCAAATCCACTTATGTTCTTTGGAATTTTCTGAAATTTCTTAAAATGCATAAAATTCCCTTATAATCTTCTCAAATTTTTCAAATCCCTTGAAATATTTTTAAATCTTATAAAATCCGTTCGAATCCCTTAAAATTTCCAAAATTTCATTAAAATTCCCCGACATTCTGAATTAGTGAAAATTGTTCGTTGTCTCTTAAATTGAAATCCCGCGACTTCCTTTTTAATAATTCTTTAGTTGTTAAAATCCCCTCATGTTTAATAAAATCTCTTAAAATCCGCGTTTTATTCTGCGTAAATCATCCTTAATTCATTAAATCCTTAAATGAAACTCACAAAAATGGGGGGAGGGGTGTAAAATTTTTAAAATCATTTTGACGTAATCAATAAATTATGTGTAGTAGGGTAGACGATATATGATAAACAAAAGCATAAATCAAATAAATTTAATATTCTCTCCAAAATATATATGTTCTTTTGATAAAAAAATAAAGTAGTATAAATTTTACCTAAAACGAACAATACCTGATACTTCCACATTGGCTTTTAAAGCTAATACCTTTCTTATTTTCGAATTAAAAAAAATATAACAAAAGGATTATAATCTCAATTTTTTATTATGAATTTAAAGGTCAAATTAGATATTTACAAAAATGAATTATTGATTGTTTTTTTTCGTACGAATAAGAGTTTTTATACATTAATATATAACACCAAAGGGTACTTTTATCTTAGGCTAATAAATTTGTCTAGAAATTGACGACCTAGATGAGGACTCAAATACAATGACTAATGTATAACAAATTGTCTTGTTGCAAAAAAAAAACTCACTCACATTAAATTTCATAAAAAAAACAATGTCACCGTTGAATGCGCAGTAAAATTTCAGAAAATAATGTATTTGATATTTTTTATAAAATCGAAAATAAGAAGGTATTAAGTTTTTGGGAGTGCTAGATATTCCCAGAAATAACTTTAATTTGAACAAGACTAGGTTTTTTTTCGAAAAAAAAAACAAATCTTTCAAGAACAAGTTCAATTTTAAAAATTTTAATTTTCTGGACGACACTAATGTGTAGTTCATAAAAGAAAATTCGAACAATGTATTGAGAACAAAGAATATCTCTGAAAAGGCTGTCTAATCAGATATATCAAATTTATTCTACTGGAGTTCATTTTTCTCTATTATTCACTTTTATATTTATTATTGTTGATATTTAAGTGAATGAAATTAGAATTGTCGTTTTAGATACTATAAAGTGGCTTGAAAAGAGTAAATAAAATATACCTTGTCTATTTGATTTTGAACTACCATGAGAAACCACACAATTCCTGACTTACCAAAAGGTCGAAATTGAAAATACCATTATTAAATAACAACGTTTTAGCATATTCCAATTAATTAAAATGACCCACACTAAATCTTTGTTTTTTCATGATGTTAAAAAGTATCATCCCCTGTCTAAGCATATTTAAAATATTCGAAATGGCAGGAGATAAATAAAATGATTTTTTATTTTTCAGAAGTTGTGAACCAGTCCTCTAAAGATGTCTAGGCCGATTTTGAGCAGGCCACGTACGCGTGTCTATGGGTGTAACTATGACAAGGGAGAGTCCTATTACAAGCCAATGATGGACCATCTTGACCGGAAGTACAGCGGCCGTCCTCTTTTCTCCGAACCAAGAACTTCATTAGCCGATGAAATTGCGGCTCGCCGAAGCGACATCGGTAACATCTTCAGTCGTTTTCCGAAATGGTTTTAAAGGAATGAAAACGTATGCATCCTTCTCGTCCACCCGCTCGTCTCCCCTCTTCGTGGACTTGTTAATAATGCTCGTTATGTTATGTTCCGTGATAATAAGCAAACTAGAAATCCCAAAAACATCCCTCAAGTCTGAAATCCCGTCTTATTCAATTAATACGAAATTGCTGCCTTTGCTCTTGATTCTCTCTCTGGTTTTCCTTCAAAAATCTACTTCTCAAATCTTTCTTTTCATTCTATCGTTGAGAATAATTATGCATGTCGAGAAGTTTTTGAAAAAAATGAGAACTGTTTGAAACCTTATCAGTTGAGACTAAAGCTTGGAAATTTATAATCTTGTTCTTTTAAGTAACATTTTTGAAATTATGGCCTCAACCTGACAATGTTTTTAAAAATTTGACAATTTCGGTATGCATCACTAATTGAGGAGTAAACGGACATAACATGATAAATCGACTCGAGATGATTCCTGAGTAATTAGACAATGCTATTTCTCAAAGAGATAAGAGATAGAAGAAAAGTTCAAATAGAATCATATACTCTATAGAAGAAAGTGTCTCACTGCTTATCCAATATTATCAAATTTACAACATTTTTCAAGCGAAACATTAATGGGACAGAATTTGTTTTTTCTGAAACAATGGTCAATATTCCTATTCTTTGAGTCGTGAAAAAATTTAAATCATGCTTATTTTAAAAAGTTGATTTATCAGGTTTGTCTACATTTGGTTAATCTTTCTACAACTGGCTATACTATTTCCATATCCTGGTAATTCATGTGTTCATTGTAATTTTTATCATATTTCATTGACTATTTTTAATTAGTCTGCTATTTTATTGATAAGGGAATCGGTTGAAGACAGCAATACCTAAAAATCGTTATATTCTCACTAATCAGCATCCCAAAGTTTGAGAAAGGGCGTGCGTACATTTTTTTGTGTTTCCTGATTTATGTGTCTATTGTCACGTTCTTCAAATCCTGTTGTTGTCCATAATCATTATTGTACTCGAACTTGGCTATTGAATAAACGTCTACTTTTCTAAACGTCTGACTTTGTATCGACGGAAGTCTAGTGCGTTGGTATAATTCGCGAGTGTGATCATCGGATCAATTTGCGGATCTATTTAGCAGAACCATCCTTCCTTCTCTTTCTTCTATGCTTTATAAAACAATTCGAAAAATTACACAAAATTGAAAAAAAAATTAAATCCCTCTTGTTAGAGTACATTGGCTAACATTATTTAGGTAACAAAAGCATACTGATCAATTTTATGCATATTAAGAAAGTGATTAAAAAAGGATCATAAACAACTTACCTAATTGTGAATTTACTAACAATGAAGACTCTTATCGATACTCAGGGTTGCAACATGTCAGGGAATTCTGAAAATTCAGTGAAATTCATGGAATTTAAAACTAGTTAGGAAATGGATATACTTGTCAATTTTGCTAATTAAATAACAGAGTAATCATAATGAAATTTAATTTAGAAAGAAAATATTTTACTAACGAGTCGGTCTTACAAACACATGATTTTATAATTGATTCATTTTCTAACTTTTTCTGTTAAAAATTAATCTCTAGGTTGAAATTTGTATTATTTTTTTGAAAATTCAACATTCAATTATTACACTTTTGTTTGAGAACTTATATTTTTTGGTTAAAAATCCAAAAATTGAATTGAGATTGGAGCTACTTTGTTCAAAAAATCATTTTTTTGTTGTTTATGATTCATTATTTTAACTCAAAAACTTTTCTTTTTGCTTGCAAAATTAATTTCTTCGAATTGAAAATTAAGTTGTATTTTCTTGTAAATTCATGTTCTGTTGCCGAATATTAATATTCTTGTTAGAGAATTCACCTTTTCGGTTGCAAATTTATTTCTACGGTTGAAAATTTAACTATTTTGTTGAAAACTCTTTTGTTTTGTTCCAAGTTCTTTTTTTTCTAAAAAATTAAGCTTCTCAGTTGGGAAATCTTTTTTAATTAAATGTTATCTACTTGCTTACAAATTTATCGGTTTTTTTTAATTCAACTATTTCTTTGAAAATTTATCTATTTGGTTGAAATTGTTTCTTTTTTGGTAAAAAAAATAATCTCGTTAGTAGAAACTGCATCCTTTTAGCTAAAAACTTTTCTTTTCTGTTTGTTACAAGTTTATTTTTGCGGTTTGACAATTAATCCATTTTGGATAAAATTCAACTAAATTGTTGAAAATTTTTATTTTTTATTAAATTATTCACTATTACACTTTTTGTTTAAAATCCCTTTTTTTGTTAAAAATTCAACTTTTGTACAACTTTTTTTTATTGGTCTCAAATTATTTCTTTGTAAATTGAAAAGTAATTTGTATTTTCTTAGAAATTCGTCCTTTGTTGTATAATATTAATATTCTTGATAAATAACTAATTTTTTCGGTTGAAAATTCATCTCTTGAGTTGAAAATTTCACTTTCTTTTTAAAATTCGTTTTTCATGGTTAGAATTTACTATTCTAAACTGTAGGTTTTTCCTTTTTGGTAGAAAATAAATATTCTAAGTTGAAAATTCATTTATTTTTCTTTATTACAAATGTAACTATTTCGTTGAAAATTCATGTATTTTTTTACAAATTCATCATTTTGGTAGAAAAGCATTCTTCTGCTTGAAAATGTAACTTTTTTAAGTAAATGTGATCTTCTTGGTTGAAAATTCATCTGTTTGATATAAAATTCAAAAGTTTTCTTAAAAATTCATTTCAGGTAAAAATTTGTATTTTTTATTGCAAATTAAAATATCTTCTGGTGGAAATAACAACAATTACACTTTTAGTTGAGAATTAATTTTGTTGGTTACAGATTTTTATATTTCTTTGGAAATTAAAATATTTTGTTAAAAATTCCTTTTTTTAAGTGAATGTTCGAACTCAAAATTTAATTATTCCTTTGTTTGTTGAAAGTTCATATTTTCTAGTTAAAAACTCAACTATTTGGTTGAATTTGCATATAGTTTGTTAAAAATTCAACGTACTTGGTAGGAAAATAAAATTCTTTGTTGAAAATTATTCTTTTTTGTTGGAAAATCAACTATCTGATTAACAATGTTAAGATTTACGAAACCCCAATCCCCCCAAATTGTCTTGCTTAATTTGTATATGACGCCTCATAAAATTCTGTATGACTCTTGTTACTAAAAATATTTAAAATAAATTAAGAAACAAAATTTATGTTACATTAAAATTATGAATCGCTTAGGCATAGGAGTATTTTAATACCTGAAAGAAAAATGGACAATCAGACAGAAAAAATTAAGAATTGGTCAGGGAAAAGTCAGGAACAGTCAGGGAATTTCATAATTGGGATTTTATAGCAACCCTGTTATTTTAAGATACCACGGGACTAAAAACGGTAAATTTTAATCAAATCTGAAAGATGAAGCTACGAAAATCTTTAAGATGACTCTACACTACGAAAATCTGTCTCGCGCAAAACAAAAATCAACTTCCGTTTGGGATTGACCTTTTAGGAGAAAAGGTTTCCTGTTAACCTTGGCAATGCGTGACTCAGTAATTTGAAAATTAGACGTGCGATGACTAAGATTGGCTCGTTAAATAGTAAAAAGACGAGATTTGTGGGAGACGATAATGCATTTAAGAAAGTGCGAGAGGATCGCTAAATTTAAATTTGGCTAATGTCGGGTACGTGATGGCCTTGAACTACTTTTGGATTTCACGGTGGAAAATTATTTCCGCAATCGTTGGAGCAATCGCGTCGAGAAAACAAGGTCGACGATGCCACATTGCAGGTGCAAATCGGGATGCAAGTTCGGCTCTTAGGATAGGGGTCTTCTTCGTCGACCCGGATATTAATTTTTTTTTTAATTCTAATTTTGAGTTTCAAAGATTTTATATTTTTAATTTCTTATTTTTTAAAATGTCTGGGATTTAAAAATAAAACAAGGTTTTTTAAAAATATATAAAGTAAATTAAAGAGGTCAAATGATTTTAAAGATACGATCAAATCCTTTCAGACTGATCAGGGATTCTATAAGCGGACATTATTTCTAAGGATTTTATAACAAATATTTCAACTTTGGCAAAAAAATGTAAATAGAAAAAATGTATGTTAAAAATGATCCAGGATTTTTATAGATAGTTTAGTATCTTTTAAAGTACACTATTCAGGGTGGCTACTGAAGACACACAAAAAAGTCCCTATCATATGTCCTGGTTCTTTACATTTTTTAAATCGGAACAACAAAACTGAACACTTGATGTTTTGAAGTATTCAGAAAGCAATTTCCACATTAATGAATCAGATAAATCCCAAATTAAAAATATGTTTCATTGTGCAATTCCAAAGAAGTCATCAAAATTGAAAAATTATCATTAAGGAGCCTTTAAGCTCATAAATAGTTCAAATATCATATTTTAAACCGAATTTATAAAAAATTAAAATGATTTATATTAGTTTCTTCTTAACCGTTTAAAATTTCAATATTGTACAAAATCAAAGCTTTCAAAATCGAACAAATGTAACATTTGATGGAAGTAAATTCGACAATGAATTAAACGACTAAAATTATTTAATTTATCAATTTCTATTGTAAAATTATTCTTTCTAATTAAAAAAAAAGTTTTTAATGTTTTATTTAAGAATTATAAAATTGGAAGCCTTGTTTTGAAATTCTCCGATTTCCAAAAATTTCAATATTAGTACATTTGCTTCATAAGGTAAATAATGTATTATTTACCTTTATTCAAAACATTTAGAGATTGTCTTATTTTGAAAGATTCGGTCTTGTACAATATTCAAATATGCCTTTTAAATTTAAGTAAATTAATAATTCATTCATTAATTCGTCGAAAAAACAAGGTCAATGATGACACACTGCATGCTCATCTCTCAGGGTTTTGTTCTTCGACCCAGATAATAAATTTTTTTATATGCAGTTTCACTTTCAAAGATTTCGTATTTTTCTGATAGTTATTTTAAAAAATTAGTGGGATTGAAAAATAATACAAGAGTGCTTTTAATATTTCAATTCAGTAGAAGGGGTCAAATAATTTTAAAGATAGTATCAGATTCTAAGCATTTCAAACATTATAATTCAAAATGGATATTTGACTTAAATATATTTAAGGAATAAAAAAAATTTTCATTTTTATTAACGGTAATTTAAATTTTATTAACAGAACCTTTAAAGCCCGAAAGTTTATAATTAATTATTCAGAAAATAATCTCCATATTAATTAATGTAGTGCGAAACAATAGTGTATTTTAAGCCTTTAAAATGGAAATTTAAACAATTGTAAACTTAAGGTTTTAATATTGTTTAAAATCGAAGCTTTCAGAATTAGACAATCTTAAAATTAAAAATATTTCATGTTTCACATTTACGAAAATGTAATAAAAATTGAACAATCTTCATTTCAAAGTCTTCAAGTCCATAAATAGTTCGAATTGCAGAATTTCAAACCGAATTTATTTCAAATGAATCAATGATTAATTTTGTCTATTTTGTCGGGTTTAAAAATCTAATATAGTACACAAACGAAGCTTTTAAAATGAGATAATCTTAAAAAAAAATATTGTAAAATGGACAATTTAAATAAAAATTTTAATTAAAGGCAATCAAAATTCAACAGGGAATTTAAGAAATTTTATAACATTGAACAACACAAATTTTTAATTGTTCAATTTTAAATGTCAATTCTAAAATAATTTGATTCTGAACGATTTCAATTTATTCAATTAGAAAAAATAAATTTTATTATTTGAATTAAAAATTCTACAACTTGAAGCCTTCATTTGAAATTCTTGAACTGCCGCAATTTTAATCTGAGTCCATTCGATTTTGAATGTAAAGAATTCATCATTTTAAATTATACAATTACCAAATTAAAAACATTAAAAATTGAGACATTTAAAACACGAAATATTTGGAGATTGTTTAATTTTGAAAGATTTGATTTTGTACTATTTAAAAAATTAAAAAATTGATATTAAAATACAAATGATAATTGAAATTAATAAGTAAGATTAATAATTAAATTAAATTCCTCTCCTAAGGTACTAGGTCTTCGAACCAGATTTATTAATACGCCGAAATTTTACGAAAAAAACTTAAAGAATAGAACAAAGTTTTATAATGAAGAAACAAAAAATGTTTTGATAAAAATAATTCAAAATTCTTGCAAATGGTTGACTTTTTTTAAGACTACGCTATTCAAGAATCAGAAAACGTTCCCTGAAATTCACATTGTTTAAATTAAACAATTTATAAATTGAAGTATTCAGAAAATAATTTCAAAATTAAAAAAACGTAATGCAGAACAATTCTTAATTCTGAGCGTATTTAAAATAAAAAATTTAAAGACAGTTTTTATTTTTAACGTTGAGTAACACGCATCTTACCCCTCGCACCATGCCTTGATACATTACAAAACATTGAAATTAAAAATAATAATTTTATTTAGAGGCTACAGTGAATAATAAACAAACTCACGACAATCATTAATTAATAGGACAAATAAGAGGAAAATAATATCAACTTTAGAAAATAACGAAATTTTTAATTGAAACATACTTGTCACCCCCCCCCCCCCCCCCCCCCCCCCCCCCCCCCCCCCCCCCCCTTCCCGACTTAATACCCGTTACTTAATAGTTGAACAACCTTTTTTTATTTTAATATTATTCAATTATTAACAATTTAAATTTTAATTATTAAGACTTTCTGTTATAAAAACAGTTTGTAATTTTTTAATTCAAAATTCTAAGATTTGAAGCTTTAACTAGACATTGTCTAATTCCCGTGGTTTAAATCATAGTATATTTGTTCTGATTTCAAAACAACAAATATGGTGAATTTTCCAATCTAAAAATTGTTATAATTTGAACGCTTTCTATTTAAAATTGTTTCTTTCAATTTGAGTTTGTTGAAAATTGGGCAAAAAGCTACATTTCTTTACCTTATTTTAGTTAAAAGTTACATTGAAATAATAAACAATCGTTTAAACAATTAGAAGCATATTGAGTCGATCCTATCCATTTTTTATATTGCCTGATTAGTTAATTTCATTTTAATAAAACCGACAATTTGAGACAAGATGTAGAAAATAATTATTTAAACAATTAATAATTGATTAAAAATATATTAATCTTTTTAATTTTTCCATTAAAGATTATCTGTAAAAAATTATAAAAAAGTAAAAATTCTTACTTGTTCATTCTAACGTCCCTATTAAAAAATTGTACAATTTCAAACATTTTAATTTGCATCCCTGGGATTCTGATCATTCTAAAATAATAATAATAATAGAAATATTAGACGATTTTTGTTTCTAATTATGCACATTCAATCTAAACTTCTTCTGTTTTCAGCGATTTTTTCCAACCATTTAATATTAAACACTTGAAATTTAAAATTATGCACAAAAAGCTTTTCAAACAAAATCTGCAAAATATTATAGGGTTCAATTTCCTAATCTTGAAAATTTAATTTCTTTAATATTGAAGGCTTCAAACATAAAACTTCTCAACTATATAAACACTCAAATTCGATTAACGTTATGAACATAATTAAAAACTTTTTGAATTGATAAATTAAAAATGTGTAAGCTTAAAAATTCATGTTTTCAAATTCCAGCATTCAAACTTAAACGATTTTGCAAGTAGCCTTCAATATTTGACAATTTAAAAGTAGAAGGGTTTCAGACTCTTAAATTTCTCAACAGATTCGTAGCCATCTTAAAGAATTTCAAAACGAAATATTTCACTTCTATATTATTTTATATGATGACAAATGACATTAACAGTGATTGGATAAGTTGAAGAGCGGAAACCCCAAAGGAGGTAAAGGCCTTTTTCGAAATTTTACGCGGCGACAAAAATATGTTCGCATTTTATTATATCAAGAACCAAAGAACGTGATTTCAAAAATCAATAAAAAAAATACACACAATTTTACAATTCCTGCAACGCGGTAATGAGGGCCTATGCTGAGCCTATTTAAAAATGTTAAAAACTCATTTTCGAAAAAAGTGGCGCTTACCCCTTTCAGTTTTCCGCCCTTTAGTTTCACTCATACAATCAAGAATCAAACAAATTCACCATCCAGTGGCCACCCTGTCATCACTTACAAAATTTGGTGGTTATTTCGAAAAACCCTTTCTTGACCTATCAAAAATTTAGTTGAATCAACAAAATTTTTGTTTGCTCAATAAAAGGTTTATTAAAAGAATCAAGGTTTTGTTGAACCAACAAGAAACTGTTGAAGCTTAAACAGTAATCCAATCCTTTTTTGTTTGGATCAAACCTTGTTTTCAATGATTCCTTCAAATCAAATCAATCTTAACTCTCTCGAAGAACAATACATAAAAAAACTACTTTAAAAATACCTTAAAAGTAGGACAACAGACTCATATTTTGATAACAGAAATAACTGTAGTCCGAGGGTGTCTAAAGGAAAAGAGGGTAAAACGAGAAGGACTGCTTCGACTGGAAATATCGCTGAAACCTGATTGCTACATTTCAAGTTCGACTTTTGCTGGGTTGCAGGGACCCGCGACCTTGCAGGCAGTCGGCAGTCGGCCTACGGTCGTGATATCGAACCAGAATTCGAACCTCGATCTCGTCCCTTGGCATCCATCAACGCCGATTCTTTCTTTGACGATGCCGACGAAACCGTCTTCGACATCCGAGGTCAACGAACTTCTAGAAGCCATCGTCTTCCGCTTAGTGAAGATTTCGCCAATGAAGTGGCATCCACGACTCGAAATTTGAAATCCCGAGTAGCATCTTTCAATCTTGACTCATCATCACAAGGAATCCACTCTGAATCTTCTGCTGTCAAATCCAGGTCAGAAAAGCTCTTACTCGATAGTGCCAGGTCAGCCAAGAGTGCAATGGAGGATGCTGAATCTGCCTTTAGAAGACGCCCCAGATTTTTGGCTGAAGAACCAGATATTCCCGAGGAGAGGCCTACTAGGTGGTCCAAATTATTGGATTCTTCAGACAATCTAGAGGATATTTCTATTGCAGCTGCTAACAGAGCCAAGAGGACCAAAGCTAGACTCAATGATCTTGAAACCGAAATGGAGGAATCGGCAGAGAGATCAGCTCAGAGGGACCGAAGAGTTGCTGCTCTGAGGGCCTTAGTTAATGAGAACGCTATGACTGATGATAGCTTATTGGCCTCCAGTTTGTCCAAAACATCCATGCGCTCTGAGCGATCAGAACGGTCCGAGAAACATGTTAGTTTCTAGTTAGGGCGTTAATAATGCAGATAAATGACATCTTTGCTGGTTTTTTGAAATATATTGGGTTTTAGTTTATCCAAATATCATAATTGAGGGCCCGGATCAAAGAACGGTTGTAACTTTCTGGCGCCTAAAGGGGACCCTGAACGTCGCTTAAATTCAAGTGATCAGGGGTATCTCCACTAGCGCCAGAAAGTTGTAGTTGGTTCTTTGATCCAAGACCTGAATTGAAAAGAAGATTTTTTTAACTGGTAATAGGATCCAGAATTTTTTTGTCTTTTTTTATTCAAAAAATTTGTTTTTAATTCTTGGGTCAATAAATTTTTAAATAATACGAAAGCTAATTTAGGCTTTCGAGTGACCCTTGCCTTAGACGGGTTAGAATTCAATTTCCCTAAAATCCATTATAGATAGTTTATATTTTGTATTCGCGGCCAGAACGCTTGATGTCTTTAGAGAAGTTATAAGTTAATTAAAAATGTATAGTATAATAGGTTTGAGATTAATTAAATTCCCGACCGTCTAAGGCAGTACCAACTCGTATTGCATTACTGGCAAGTATTTTAAATTGACACAAAAATTAAAAACGTTTTTGTATTAAAAACGAAACATAAAATTCTAGACCGTAATTCTAATTTATAAAATTTTCCTTGGAATTAGTAATAATAAAACCGGAAGTTTATTGTATTTTAAATTGAGGCGAAGTTATTCTAGAGAGGTTGATTAGGATTTTTGAAAGAACTGCTGGGCCTGCCAATTTTTGTTCCTGAATTTTTAACTTTCCGTTCAATCTTATTTTTTAATATTATATTTCATCATCGTCAGCTCGAACTAATATAAAAAATTTAATTTCTGACTATATTTATTGAGCAGCAGTTCTGACATTTGGACCCAGGAAAATGTCTCTTACTTAATCCCTGCTCAAATTCCTTATCCACCATACTATCACCGAATAAATAAAAATGATAAAAATAACAAAGAAAATAAAATAAAAAGATAATAATATTGTGAAATGTCCGAACTTGCCAAGTGTCAGGTGTTTTTATAAATCGATCGAAATGTACATGAAAGATTGAAATAAAAGAAAAGCTTGACGTTTCCACCAATTTGTATGAAATAATAAATAAAATTTTTATCCAAGTGTATGCTCCTTTTCTTATAAAAATAAACATTTAATTAAGGAATTCCTCTGCCTTATCGTGATTTTTGTTTCCCTGTTGTATTATATTCCTTTGATATTTTTCCTGCACTTTTGTTGTTTTATGGTATAGTATATTTTATTTTCCATGCATGTGCCTAAATTGCAATTTCTAGCCTGCTTTAGGAAATTGTAAAAAAGGGGTTTTAATATATTTTTTGTACAATTTTAAAGGATTTGTGGGATAAAAATTTAAAGGGCTCAGATTCAGGCTACTGTTGACGCTATTTGATACTTTTTGTAGGCAATGCCACTATTTTCAAAAAATCCAGCCCAGTGTCATTATTTGTTTACTTTAAATTAAAAAATAATTTTAAACTTTTTTGTTCATTGGCGAAAGTAAAAACAAAGTTAATTTGAAATATTGGTAATCCAATTATTTTTCATTTCAACTTTTCCAAGGAAAATATTCTAAGATTGTACAATTTTAATTTGTAACATTTATTGGTCCGAAATAGAATAATTTGCAATTCGGTTCTTAAAAACCGAAAAAATTCATGACTCAAAGTATGACAGTCTTAATTTTAATGCCAGCCTTAATTGCTGATATATTTTTAATTAAAGATTGTTAGAAAACTAATTATACTAAATTGAAAGAGTTTATAAGTCAGCAATTTAATTTAATTACAATTCAAGAGTGCAAACTATCAAATTCAAAGAGTTAAAAATTAGGAAAGCATAAGTATGAATATTAAAAAAATAAATAGGTATTTTCCAGATTTAATAATATTTGTAATGAATTTTGAAATAGTTAAAATTTTTAATCCTTCACAATTAATTAAGAATTCAAAAAGAACATTTTCGCGTTTGGAAAACAATGAAGTTAAAATGAAAAGGAAAATAAAATTGAAATTTTTTGACTTTAAAATTGGACGATAATTTATTTTTAAATAATTGAAAGTATGTAAGAATTCATCAAACATTTTACAATTTAATCTTTTTATCTACTTTGAAGGAAATTAATTAATTTTATTGTAATCAGTGAAATAGGGACCAATATTATTGAAAGTTAAATCAGTTTTATAATAATTTCATTTTCTTTTTAATTCACCTCGTTGGTTGAAAATTTAACTATTCAATTTTTATAAGATGAATCTTCCGGTTGAAAAAATCATCTTCTGGGTTGCACTCTCTTGTTAAAAAATTATATTTTTGTTTAAGATTTATAATTTTTATTGAAAATTCATCTCTTTTATTGTAAATATACATATTTTTTTAGTAATTTTATTTTTTGGCTCAGAATTATTTTGTTCAAATAACAATGTTGAAAAAAATCATACGTTTTATTAAAAATTCATCTTTTTTTATTTCGAAAATTAATCTGGTTTTCCTGAGAATACAATAATTTGGTATAAAATTAAACTATTCGATTGAAAATAAACTTTTTTATTAAAACTTCATATTTTCAGTTATACAATTATTTGGTTAAAAGTTAAACTCTTTTTATTAAAATTTCACTTTTTATTATAAAATTAATTATTCGTGAAGAACTCATACTTGTGGGTTGAAAATTCAACCGTTTTTATATAATTCAACCTTTAGGTTTTACAATTCAACAAATTTGTTGAAAGTTCGTATTTTTTTCTGAAACATTAATATTTTTTCCGGAAATATATGTTTTTGGTAAAAAATTCAACTATTTGTTTAAAAATTCATATTTTTAAATTGAAAATTAAACTATTTAGTTTTAAGTTGAACTAATTTGTTAAAAGTTCATATTTTTATAAGGTTCACGTCCTTGGTAGAAAATTTAATTATTTCAGTTTTAGAAAATTATTCTTCCGGGTTAAAAAACCATCTTTTATGTATATATTTTCTTGGAGAGTAATTTTTTTTATTAATCAGTATAGTTGAAAATCCATCTATTTTCTTGAAAATGTAATTACCTTATTGAAAATTAGTTTTTTTGTTTGTTTGTGACTTAATTTTTTTAACTGCTGTTTTTTTAACGATTTCAAGTAATAAAGGATACTATTTATCGACACACATTAGATATACATAAAAATTATTGATGCTTTCATCAAAAATTTTTATTTTAAAATTATGAGAATGATAACTGTATAAGGACCATTTGGAGTTTACGCTTTAAAACACAGAACATTATTTTTTAAATTTCGCCTCCCTAAAATATTTAAAATAATGGCCACAGACCTCTATAATTTTGAGTAAATTTTTCATCATATAGTACAAAAGTAATTGAATTTGAGGTCCTTGTCAAGTTCTCATTCTCAAATTTATAAATTCCTAAATTCAAGTGCGAACAATTTACAAAATTTTGCTTTATCAAAAATACATTTGTTGCACATATTTAACCATTTTTGTTAGAAATGATCCTCAAAAATAAAAATAAAATAATTTTAATAAAATGATTGTTCCATTTATTAATTTATATGTTTATATATTTATATCATTGATTTATTCTCTTATTTCAACAGTCAATCAATCAATGAAGTTTCGAAATTAGGCAATAAAATATTTTAGAATTTCAGAATACCTCAACAGAATGCAAAATTATCAATATATTTTAAAAAAAAATTCTGCATATTATTTATTATTTTGTAAATTTTTTTATATGCGCATACGCGTTTGGCATAATTTTCTTTGTTAAGGTAACTGTCATAGAAAACATCAACTTTTTGAAGAAAAAAAAGTTTTCTATGAATTCAAGAATTAAAATTATGTTATCAGTTATTGCTTATGGAAGAAAAAATATTAGTTTGATTTAAAAATGTTTAAAACTGACAAAAAATGATCATTTTAACACTACAACTCTTCCGTTTGAGAAACGACTTTCAAACAATCCAATTGCAAAAAATGGTTCAAATAAATGTTTTTTCTAAGTTTAAACATTTTTTTATTAAAAATAATAATTTTGATTTGAAATTACATTATGAGTAAAATTATTTAAATTTTTAAAGTGATAAAAACAGAACTATTTTTGCTGAGAAACAATATTTGGCACACAAATTTAAATAAACGATTACAAAAAGTTATTCATCTGAAAC
This sequence comes from Belonocnema kinseyi, assembly GCF_010883055.1. NCBI lineage: Eukaryota > Metazoa > Arthropoda > Insecta > Hymenoptera > Cynipidae > Belonocnema > Belonocnema kinseyi. The sequence goes on from NC_046658.1 coordinate 123,181,483, forward strand.
TTTTAATTTATATTCGCAAAGAAGTCAATTTTAAAAATTGCATGCATATAAGTTTATTTGAAAAATATCATGACACTATTTTTCTACTATTTTTCAAAATTATGCCCACTATTGATATTATTTTTAGTCTCTCAAATGAGTCTGAGAAATTTGATGAACGTATCACTTTATTTATTATTTTAACAGAATTTTATTTTTACACTATTTATTTTATACATTTCATTGGCCGAGAAGAAATGATAAATTGGAAGATACGACGTCTGAGGATAATTAGTAATAATTTTTTTAATACTAACTGCTTGCTTGTCCACTAACGTTTCAGGATCTCGAGGTATAGCGGGAAATTACAATGAATATGATGACTCGGATTATCTTTTCGATGGACGTAGTCGAGCGATTCCCGAAGAAGGTTCTGACGACGAATTTCTTTCGACTCATCGACGCTTCAAAGATCGCGCTGCTGCCGCCTTTGAAGAAGATTTAGCAGAGCTAAGACGCAAGCGGAGAGATATGCAGGTTAACTTTTTAGTTGTTTAAAAAAAATTCAATCATGGTCATTTTCGTTTAATAAAATAATTTCCCCAATCATTTAAGATGAAAGGTAACCAGACACATTAGGGCAGACAAAAAAATGTGTTGCGACACCTGTCTCATTTTTTATAGGTATAGACAATACTTTCATTATCTCATGAAAAATCTTTAGGCAGAATAAATCGATAATTATTTTTTTAAGCCCATTGAGCGCATCCGTTCGTTGCATTATTTTTACGAGACTCAAAACGAGATTCGAGATGAGGTTCGAGACGATGCTCGAGGTTAAATTCAAGTTTATTACAATTTTTTATCCTATAATATCACGAATGAATAGTATTTCCTAATGCTTTCGCCTGATTGATTCATATTAAAAGTAATTTTTTTATTCTCTTTGCTGTTTTTTTTCAATGAGTGCCATTACTTGATTCTAATTCTCATATTTTTAGAACCAACATCTAATTTTTGAAACAATTCTTATTTCCTTGAATAAATGATTATTCTATAACATCGTAAATTAGTAGTAAATTATAAGTTGTGTGGCCTAATTAATAATTGCGAACACCTAATTTATAGATTTTTCTGTAATATCTAATTCTGAACATATTCAGTTTTTTAATTGTTCTTATAAATTAAGAAATTGATTAAAATATTTTCAGAAATATGTGTTCAAATTTATTAATTATACTATAGCATTAAGGAAATACCATTGACTTGTGACATTATAAGATGTTAATTTTTTTAAATAAATAAAAATTGTTTCACCAAGTAGCTGTAAGGTAAAAAATTTACGAATTAGGAGAAAAGAATAGAACTTATTGGAAAAGCATTTTAAAAAACGTTAATATAGCGTTTTCGCGTCAAAACTTTCATCTAAACTATAATAAATTGTTAAAACAATAAATTTAACACAACTAAAATGAAAAAATTACTCTTAATATGCATAAATTCGACCAAATCATTAAAAAAATACCAGTCAATTTTAAATAATATAAAATAATAAATTGTTTAAGCTAATTCAAATTACATAAACAATGAAAAGTAACCTGAATAGACCTTATCATTCATAAAATCATAAAAAATTCATAAAAAGAGCAATATGTCTCAAAATCCTTATTTCACTTGTATGGGGTAGTTTTTGGGGTTGAAATACAAAATTAATGGTGAATTCGTATTCCTTGACGAGTTTTCATGAGATCATGAAATTATTGCATACATTTCATAATAAATTCTCACAATTTGGAGAAAATTTATAAATATTGACCTTCTTAATATAAAAAAAGATGTATATTCACTTTTTTTGGTAACCTAACCAAATATAAATATAAAATAAATGAATTGCAGGCTCATTCGCAAAGTATATAAACTAGAACTCAGGTAGATTTTGATTTAAAAAATATACATTATCTATAAAAATGATACAAAAAATGTTTCTCACCCTTTTCTTATTTTATTGCGTCGCTTACGAGATAAATTCAAAAATAATATAAACTTCACAAACAAATGTTCAAAAAATCGTAAATTTTTTATATTTTTCAAATACGTCGATAAGTTTAAAAATAATAATAATTTGTATAAGTATTGGTCTCATTTTTTCATGGTATGTTGTTAACTTATCAAAATATTAAAAAAATGTGTTTCCTTGATTCTACCCTCAGATCCAACTGGCTACAAAAAAGAATGTAATAAAATTCAAAAACTTGTTAATTACTTAAAAATTCATTAAAAAGCAATAAATGTCATATTATAATTAAATTTAGTACTAGTCATAAAAAGATCAGTATTTTGAATTTTTCTAATTAATGTATTGAGTACAGTCCATATTTGAATTAAAAGTATACGAATTTTTTGGCACGAATTTCGACCCAAGGATAAAATCAAATATTATTTTAAAAATTTTAATTATTTCCAGAGTGACTATTTACAATGTTAAAAAACAGAAAAATTTAACACTTTTACAACGTCTTCTGATAAAATTAACATTTGGCTTATAAGTCACAAAATTTTATTTTAACTCAACTGAAAAAACAAGAGTTTACATCATTTGCGACGGTAGTGCAATTTTTTCGAAATTTTTTGTAGTTCCTTTCATTATTAATCAAAATTCAAGGGCTCGAGAGAAAATCTATTCACGTAAGTAGAATTTACAAAGTTATTAATACAGCTAATATTGCTTTCATTATTTTGACATCTTCATAATAACCCAAGAATAAATGCATCGAATTGTTAACAGCTAGCATTTGTCTCAAATAAAATTATAATAATTTTTCAATTAAAATTATTTTTCTATTTTGTAGGCAAAACGAATTGAAGTCTGTTTCTGCCTAAAGATTCGACAATATGCTCCGAGGCTTTTTGTACCAATGATATCTGAATGATATTTTTATTTTGCGAATAGAAATTATTCTCACTTTTCTAATTCAGTCGAAATTGGAAATTTGTATCTCTACTCTACTTGAGTCTTGAGCCCTTCAATGTCAATTTATTGTATAAAATACAAAATTCTTCTTTCAGTATCAACTGAAAACTATTTTTAATCATTCTTTTAATTTATAAACAATGAGAATTTTGTAAAATTATGAAGAAGAAAATCAAGGGAAATGGGACTTTTATATTCTAATAAAAATATGCAAACATTTTTGACTTTAAGTCAATGGTTTTGTTTATTTAATGCAAATGTCGTTAATGTCGTGTTGTCTATTATGTATAAGGGTAACTGAAAAAACAAAATTCTAAAATTCAAACTCTTAATTTGTATTAGAAAAAAGCTGGGCTCATTTTGAGTCGGATATTGACCGATGCTTTAATTTCTGAACACCAATTAAAACCCCTTAAACCTTCTGATATTCATTGATACGCCTTCAAATATTATAAAAGTTTCTGAAGTCCTGGGAAATTTATTCAAATACTATAAGACCTTTTAAAATCTCTTGAAATCATAGAAATCCTCGAAAATGTTATTAAATCAGTCAAAATGCCTTAATAATGTCTTTAAATCTTTCGAAATCTTCTAAACCCTTATAAGTTCTGCAAAATACTTTCTAACTTTCCGATAAGCATTTTTTTTAAATCCCTTCAAGTCAATAAAATCTTGAAAAATTCTTTGAAATTAGTTTAATTTCTTGAAAGTTTTTTCGAGTCTTTTAAAAATCCTAATATGAATTCCTTAAAAATTAAA
>NC_046658.1:123185291-123193423 GCF_010883055.1 Belonocnema kinseyi
TTGGAAAACTGATTGAAATAGATTCAGAACAATAAAATTACTTAAAATCTTTTAGAATACCCTAGAACCTCATAGATTCTATGAGATACAGACTGTCAAGTCTTCCGAGATTTTAGGCATTTTTGGTTGAAATACCTAAAAACAATTAAAATCTTTGAAACATCCGTGGCATTTCTAAAATTTCTAGGAATCATTTAGAATACCAAAAAATTTAATTCCCTTCAAATGCTTTAAAATCCCTTAAAATTGTCTAAATCTTTCAAAAATTTCTTGGAATTATATAGCCCACCTGAAAATAAGTGAAATCCTTTGAAAATCCTTTGACCTTATTGATCTTATAAAATCCTTTCAAAACATCCGAAATTCCAGGAAATTTGTGCAAAAACCCATGCAATATTTTGGAATGCCTAAAATCATTAAAACCCTCGGATAAAACTTTCCATTTTTTTAATTTCTTCAAAATTTCGTTGGAATCTTTAGAAATAAATCGCGAACTTTAAAGTGCCTTGGATTCTTTTGAAATACCCTGAAACCATTTAGATCCTATGAGGTACATATTCCGATTGTGACGAGATTCTAGGGAAAACATTTTAATAGCCAGGAGTGATTAAAATCTTTGAAAATTCCTTGGAATCTTTCAAAATTCCTGGAAATATTTTAAGATACCATACATTATTTAAAATCCTATTGAATGTTTAAAAGTCCCTTAAAATATTCTACATCTTTCAAAATTCCTTCGAATTATATAGAATCATTTGAAATCAGTGGAATCCCTTGGAATCTGTCAAAATATCCTAAAACCTTATAAATGTTATAAAATCCCTTCAACCCATCCGAAATTCTACGAAATTTGTTTAAAAAGCAGGAAATATTTTTGAATTCCTATAAATCCTTAAAATCCTAGGATATACCTTGAAATTTTTGTAATTTCTTCAAAATTCCTTGGGATCTTTTTAAATAAATTTAGTGCTTTAAAATTGCTTGGAATATTTCAAAATACAGTCGAACCTCGGACAATGTAGCTTGGATTCTGTCACACCTCGAACACTGTCGTCAGCTGTTGAGCTGTTTCGCGGACACTGTAAGAATCAGATGATTAGCCCAGGGTCGCTGCATCATCGGATCCCCGTTTCTGAGATATGTAGTGCGTACCAAAGATATTATGCTGAAAAATTTTTCTTTGATAAATATATAATTTTTTATTTGAAATAATCAAATATTTATACCAATGAAACAACTTTTTGAATTTTTAAAGTTTTTAACCATTATTGTTTAAATTTAAAATAACAATAATTAAAACAAAATATATTTCTGGATAAGAAATTTTGGTTGAAAATTTAAATAGTATTTATTTAAATTACAAAAATTCTACCGAAAAATCAATTTGTTAATTAAAAAAATTAAAGAGAAACTTTGAGATAAATTAGTGCTGATTTGAATCCTGTAAAGTTTTTTTGAGAAATTTTATTAGCTTCGAAGAAAAATTAGGGAGAAATTTTTTTCCATTTGAATCACACGCGTTTTTTACATTAACTTGTCAATACAATTTTTGTATAATTATTTTAATTTAAAATTTATTGTAATTTTATTATTCGGGACAGAGAAAGTTTTACCGAGTCGGGAATTTTATTTTTCGAGATATTTCAGACGTCCCTATAGAAGTACAGAAAATTTGCTGCAATTATGATTTCGGCACCTGGATCTTGTCGATTTTATCCTACAGTATTAATAAAAAAAATTGTATAAAAGTTTTTAAAATCGAAAATTATAATGATAATCTCAATTACAATCCGAAAAAATTAGGTAAACTTATTTGACCTCTAAGTATGTGAAAAAACTTAAACTTCCGGAAATTTCAAAACTAATTCAAAAATTATTTATACTCTTTTATGGTACTAATACAATTTACAAAACACTAATTGTAAAATTTTCAAATTTTAAAGCCTTTAGTTTAAAAACTTGAATTTTAACATTAAAATTTGCCTCATTTTGAGAATACAGGCTTATTGTTTCATTTTTCACAATTTTCGTTATAAGTTATAGGTTAGGTAAAAAATGACATATTCTGGGGTTCGAAATTGCTACAAAGCGAAAAAGTTTAAATTTAAACGTTAAAAATGTGAAAATAAACTATTTTGCATGCTCATTTGCAAGCCTGCGAGTCAGTTTTTTCCATTTAGATTGAATTATACAAAGGTTTTTTGTTTTAAATATAAATTAAATTAAATTTTTTATTCATTTTTCACAATTGTAATTTATATCTTTTTTAATTGAATAATTATAGGTCAAACATGAAAAATGAGACTTATTTTAAATTTATCTAACCTTTTTTAAGCTTTTCTAAACTCGTGTGAAAACTTTTTTTAACCGTTTTGGTTGTGATCTCTTAATAAAAGAATAAGTTCTATCTAGTCTCCAGAACAGCAATTTCAAAAATATTTAAAGCTTTAACAGTTGAGAAATTCTAAATTTGTAGTCTTCAGTATATTGAATAATGAGAAAGTTAAAGCTATTTAAATATGTAGGAATTTTTGAACTGAAAATATTCCATAATTTTAAAATAAAACGTTTCAAATTATTTAGTTACAAATTAAAATCGTATAAATTTGCAGGATTGAGAAGGAATAGCTTTTAATACTTGAATCATTATTTTAAAACGATTTAAAAAATCGTATGACTTCAGATAAATTTGAAACTAGGACTGTTAAAAGTTAGGAGTGCTCGAAAGAACTGAACAAATGTTCATTTTACAAGCCTAATTTTTGTCAAAATTAAAATATATATATTTAAGGTTCACTCAAGGTCATTTCTGTTCAAAGTGCTTATTTCTGAAGAAATTGACTTTTATTGTTTCCGATTTCGTTCTGTCACACATGGATTGTATTTTTCATAGAAAACATTGAAATCTGTTTTTTTTCACGTTTATAAAATTAGAATTAAAGGCCACGCAGGGTAATTCTCTATGCAAAATATTGATTACAAAGAATATTTGTCAAACATAGTAAGGATTTCTTCACCCAAAGATACAAACCTAATTTTACTATAGTAAAAATAATGGAAAAAACTAGACGTAAGTCAAATTTTGTAAAGAAAACGAACTGGGTGGACCCATAAATATTCAATTTATTCCCCGAAATATTTTTAAAAATCTATTTGAATCACTTTTATTGCAACAATTTTATTAAATAAAAATATTGTTTATAAAAATAAAAATGTTATAATTTTTACATACAATTCTTAAATTAAAAAATTATCAACGAGATTGGTAGAAAATATTTCAAGGAATAAAATGATTGTCCCGTAAGTTAGAACCAAAAAATTATTATTAAAAAAAATAAAAGTTGTTCTAAATATTAAGCTAGACTCGCGACCGGGAAAAAATCGGGTAATGATAGTAAATTTAAAAATGGAACTGCAGTTCGAGTATTCGACACTGAACAGGGATTGGTTTTACAAGACGATTCTGGATCTGTTCAAAATTATATGATTGACATATTTTAATATTGAAATCTAAACAAACTTAATTCGGAAGCCTTAGTAGGGAAACAAAAAAACCACTTCAAGTCTATAGATTCTTAAATGAACGCCTTTATTCAATTTCAAAATCGTATTGAAGTATTAATTCAGTACAAAATATTCCATTTTTAATCTATTCAATTTGAAAATTAACAAAAAACAGAAGGATTTTTAATAGTAAACAATTCGAAAATGAATTTTCACAATTATAATTTTTCAATTTTTATTTTAAAGTTAAAAGTATTTGATTTTGATTTTTAAAGAACAGTTGAACAATCATTAATTTAGAAAAAAATCGAATAAGTTGGAAGTTTGTTAAATGTTTCAGAACATTTCAAAAGATTTACAAAACTAGAAAAAATGTGTGCATGATTTTACAACAATTTTAGAAGAAATTTGAATAAATTCAAAAAATATTTAAAAATTGCGAAAATTTTCAAAAATAATTTGACAAGATTTGCAATAATTCAACAGAAAATTGATACTTTTGATGATTTCAGAATTAAATGTTGACTTTTTATTTCGAAAAATTACATGATTTTAATGGAAGAGTATAAAAATATGGGAACACTGAAAAAGTTCCCAAAGGGATGACTGAAAAATCCCAAAAAATAAAATCTTCGGCACCCGAATAATAATTTTATAAAAATTGTCTTGAAAAATAAATTAAAAAACACGTACGCTTTGAATGAAAAAAGTATTCTGCCTAATTTTTTTTCGAACCTACATAATAACATTTTTCAAACAAACTTTGCAGTATTCAATTCAGCACCGATTTACATCGAAATTTATTTATATTTTAAAAATTTTAATTCCATTTTTTATAACACGCTGGGGTTTGCACACATGGCGAACTTGAACGCTACCCGAATTGCACAACAGCAGAGGAGAAGCCATTGTACAGGGGTATTTTCATATTTCGCGTCTCTAAAGTTGCGTTCAGATCGACCATTCGTCAAGTTCGTGCGTCTTCGGATCAAGTTTATCATAGTTTCCATGGTTGCGTTCGAAACTTCAAATGGATAAAAGTGTCAAAACAATATAGATTATATTATATAGTAATTACAAATAATAAAAGTGTTTAATTAATAATGAAGTGAGACATGTGAACTCAAAAGTAAACGTCAATGTTTTCTATGCCAATAACATTATGGAATGGCTTTTGAGTGACAAATACTATAAAATAATAATAATAATAATATTTTGCGCTTTGTGTGGACGAAAAGTGAATTATGTTTCATGCTCATTCACGGCATTAAAAAAGTCATGTTATGAATAGACAGGATATGTTTTAAATAAATTGAATGAAATATTACATGTGTAAACTTTAAATTGACATTACTAACATTTACTTACAGCGAGGGTGGGTTTGTTTGTTTATTACTGGCAGTGCCAGAAGTAATAATTTAAATAATAATTACTTATTAGGAATTTAACAATCATTACTTATCTATCATTTTAATAAGTTAAACATTTTTTCGGAATTTATTAATTGATTACAATTGTTGTTTTTCACAGATCGATCCTCGAAGAAATACACACCAGGAAATGCAGATGGAATTTGTGCATTTCGACTTGGTATATTCCAATCAACATTGTTCAAAAATCTTTATCTCTGGACCTCATCCCAAGACTGGGGATTAATCAGCCTAAAATTAATTATCTGAGTCATTTTAATGGTTTAGGCGCATCAAAAATATACCTCGAAGCAATTTAACTTGCCCAAATTTTAATTGATACAATGTTTAGGGATTTTTTTTACTTTAGAAATGTTATCTCTGGACCTCATCTCAAAATTTGGTTCGAGCAACCAATTAAAAAATTTAACACTTCTTGGTGATAGGATTGTATCAGTAAAAAATCTAGAATAGAAATTTTAGGCAGGAATTTTCATTCCAATTTTATTTTAATCATTCTAGTTTCGAAATTGCTATATCTGGATCTGATTTCCAACCTGGCACTTGATCAGCCCCTAAAATCAATTTTAAGTAATTTGAATGGTATCGGTGTATCAAAACAAAAAATCTCGAAGCAACTTAACTTGCCCGAATTTTAATTAATAAATTTTTTAGGGATTATTTTGATTTTAGACAATGTTTTTTCTGGACCAACTTTTTCTTTAAATTATTGTATTTTTGAAATTGCTATCTTTGGATATGGTTTGCAAACTGGCATTTGATTAACCCCTAAAATCACTTCTGAGTCAATTTAATGGTATAGTAGTATCAGAGAGATATCTCGAGGCAATTTAACTTGTCCAAATTTTAATTAATAAAGTCATTAGGGTTTTTTTATTTTAGAAAATATTTTCTCTGTCCGTCATCTAAAAATTTCATTTTATCAATCGATAATAAATATAGGACAATCTTCAATTGAAAAGATAACATCTGAAATAAAATTTACAGAATTGGTGTCTGCATTTATAACAGCATAATTTAAAGTTGAACGAGGCCTTAAACAAATACATTAAAATAACATTTCGAGCAGCCTTAAATTACGCTAAAACATTCCCTAATTTGTTTCAGTAGTTGATCAAACCAAATTTTGAGATGAGACCCAGAGAAAACATTTTCTAAAATAAAAAAATTCCTAAAAACGTTATTATTTAAAATTTGGGCTTCTTAAATTGCTTCGAGATTGTCTTTTATACACCGATACCCTCAAAATGACTTGAAATTGATTTTAGGGTCTGATCAAACGCCAGTTTGGAAATCAGATACAGATATAGCAATTTCGAAAATAGAATAATAAAAAAAATTGGAATAAAAATTCCTGCCTGAAATTTTTCTTCAAGATTTATTACTGATACACGCCTATCCTCAGCGAGTCCCTAATTTATTTTAGTGGTTGAGTCAACCAAATTTTGAGATGACGTCCAAAGAAAACATTTTCGAAAATTAAAAAATCCCTAAAAACTTTAATAATTACAATTCGGACTTGTTAAATTGCTTCGAAATTTTTTTTGTTTGATACACCGCACCGATACCCTCAAAATTACTTAAAATTGATTTTAGGTGCTGATGAAATGCTAGTTTGAAAATCAGATCCAGATATAGCAAGTTCGAAAACAGAATAATTATAAAAAATTTTGAATGTAAATATTGGCTTAAAATTTCTCTTTCAGATTTATTACTTATACAATCCTATCACCAACAAGTGTTAAATTTATTTTATTGGATGATCAAACCAAATTTTGAAATGAGGTCCAGAGAAAACATTTTCTAAAATAAAAAAAATCCCACAAAATTGTTTCAATTACAATTCGGGCATGTTAAATTACTTCGAGATATCTTTTTGCTACGCCTAAACCATTAAAATTACTCAGACAATTAATTTTAGGCTGATCAATCCTCAGTCTTGGGATAAGATCCAGAGATAAAGATATTTCAACAATGTTGATTGAAATACACCAAGCCGAAATGCGCAAATTCCATCTGCATTTCCTGATGTGTATTTCTTGTAGGATCGATCTGTGAAAAAAACAATGGAAATCAATTATTAAATTCAGAAATAATGTTTAACTTATTAAAATTATTGATAAGTAATGATTCTTAAATTCTTAATTAGTAATTATTATTTAAATTATTACTACTGACACTTCCAGTATTAAACATACAAAACCACAAAACATTTCTTTGTTAAGGAATAATCAATCGAAAGTATAATAAACATGCCGGGCCGATCTGTCATTATTTCGCGATTATGTTCAAATTCACCTGTTTGCCTTAATTGCTGTAAGTAAATGTAGGTAATGTGAATTTAAAGCTTACGCATGTAATATTTCATTCACTTTATTTAAAACATATCCTGTCTATTCATAACACACCTTTTTTTTACGCCGTAAATAAGCGTTAAACACAATTCATTCTTCGCCCACTGAAAGCGAAGAATATTATTATTATTATTTTATAGTATTTGTCACTCAGCAGCTATTCCATAATGTTATTGGCACAGCAAAAATTCACGCTTACTTTACAATTCACATGTCTCACTTCATTACTAATTAGACACTTTTATTATTTGTAATTACTATATAACAAAGCCTATATTGTTTTGACACTTGTATCCATTTGAAGTTTCAAACATAACCATGGAAACTATAATAAACTTGATCCGAAGATGCACGGACTTGACCGAATGGCCGATCCGATTGCAACTTCAAAGGCGCGAAATATGAAAATACCCCTGTACAATGGCTTTTCCCCTGCTGTTGTGCAATTCTGGTCAAAAATTATTTGATGAAAGTATTTGATTATTGTATTTTCAATAAATAAATAGTATTTAATGAACAAATATTTCTAGAATTTTTAAATTCTGGATTTATCTAGTTGGGATATTTTATAATTCAGCAATTGGCTTTAAGAATTTTATTTTTCAGGATTTTTCAGTATCTTTTTTCGAAAAATAAAACTCCCGTCAGTGTAAAAATTCCCGAAATGAAAACATTGTTGAAATAAAAAAGCCCTGAGTTGGAAAACTCTCGAAAATTTATAATATTATCAAATCTGAGAATTCCAGACAAAAAATTTCCGAATTATAAAATATCCGGACTAGACAACTCCCTAATTTGATCAATTAAAAAAAATAGTTTGTCAACAAATATTTGAATAGAATTA
>NC_046658.1:123193523-123202415 GCF_010883055.1 Belonocnema kinseyi
ATTAATGTTTAAAGTTTTCAAAAATTATTGTTTGAATTCATAATAACAAGAACTGAGAAAATACATTTTTGGATAAAAAATGCTGTCTGAAAATGTGCATTATATTTTTGTACATTGCAAAAAACGTTCGCCGAAATAAGATTATTATTTTTTTTTAAATCGCACAAAAACAGTCAGAATTGAATTCAGAAAAGTTTATTTTGTTCCAAGCGTACGTGTTTTGACATTTATTTTTGTATACAATTTTTATAAAATGATTGTTCTTTTAAATTCAAACCATAATTTTTGAAAACTTTAAACATTAAACAAAGTTTAAATAAAAAAATAGTTGATTACTGTATTTTTAATAATCAAATAATATTTACTACAAAACTATTTACTCAATTTCTGCAATTCGGAAATTTTCTAGTTTATATATTTTATATTTGGACAGCATTCGGCCTGAAATTTTATTATTCCGGAATTTTTAAATGCGATGATATTATAAACTGTCCATAATCTCATTATTCTGGAATTTTTAAATTCGGGATTTTCAGATTTCGGAATTTTATATTTTCAGAAAGTTTATAGTGTCGGTAATTCTATTATTCGTGATTTTTCAGTCGTTCCAAAAATATTTCAAATTTTATAGAACATGATATTTTTTATGAATGTGCCAGTGAAATTCTATTGCCATTGCAAAACGTAATCTGGCTTAGAATTGCCGTCTTAACATCTAAAACCGAAAGAACAATTTTCCTATCACTTGAAATTAAAATGATATTTTTATGAAAGTGTTAGAATATTTAATAATTGAGAAATTGGAAAATATATACGAGAACTTGATTAGACGAATTAGTCTAAAAAAATCCATAGAAATTGCAGACCGCAGAAATAAAATTAAATACTGAATAATATTAAAGGACTATATGTAGACATTGCACTGAAGGTTTTAACAGTTTGAATGAAACTATAATATTGTAGAGCAAAAAAATTCTAACTCTTAAAAGAATGTAAATTATAAGAAATAATTGTAGAACCAGTGGAAAATATACGAAAAGGTAATATAAATGACTCATGGACTTTAATCTGTGTTTGTTAAAATTACCATGTTTTGCAATGTTATAAATATTAGAATGTTTTCATTGAGAATCTACTTTCAGTTTAAATGATTCCTGTCCGAGCAAAATTACCTGAGGGCGCCTCGAACTGGCTGTTGGCAAATTATATCGAGGGTGCTATTGACGGGTGGCGTTAGATAGAGGGGAATTGACTTTTAACGCCGGACATGCCGTCTATATTTATGGCGGGTAACTAAGCCTGCACGGCATCTACGTTTATAATATCTTTGTACGTACTTAGTTTTTTACGTTACTCTCCTGTGAGAGCCAGTATGACGTCAAATACGGATATACGTTCGAACGTCGACGTTTACGGCTCTCATTGTGATTTGGCTCTCACTCGACGTCGATTGGTTGAGGGGTTAATTCACGTGCGCTTACAGTGTCCGAGGTTCGACTGTATCCTGAACAGAATTGGTTAGTAAATGTGTTCGCACAAGAAAATACGTGTGTAGTATGCTGGAAACGGCTCACGCACGAACCATCCGTGCAAACACTCAGAGCGTCAACCAATCGCGTGCGATCTGTCGCCCTGCTGCGGTGCAAGCTGGCTACGTGCCGGTCACTTGCTGGACCGGCACTCGAGAAGCAGAAGTTTGCGACGTTGCCAACATTGGTGTGAAAGCTATTTTAGAAGGTAATATATTTTAAATATTTCGTTTATCCCTAACAAGCTTTATAGTTATTTATGTGTATATTGTGGATAACATAATTTAAATAAATAGATATATAGCTAAATAATATAACAAATGAAATTGGTAAAGCCGAAAACCTCTGCTTCTCGAGCAACGGTCCAATAGGTTCAAGGTACGCATCCAACTCGCACCGTAACATGGCGACAGATAACACGCGATTGGTTGGTGATATGCGTGTGTACACGAACGGCTCGTGTATGAGCTGTTTCCAGCATACTGCACACGGATTTTCTTGTGCGAACATCTTTACGCGTAATTCGAGTATTTTGTACGTATATTACGTTTTTGCCGTAATATACGTGGAAAATAGTAGAAAACTCCTATAAGTTACGTATTCAATATGGCCGACTTTCAAAATCAGTGTCATCCGTGTTGACAAGTAAATAACCTTATTTTTGAATTATAATAATTATTAATAATTCTGTAGAATGCGTTATAGCAATTGAAAATAATAATTATGCCCGGACTGAAAAAAATACCCAAGATCATAATGTAACCCCATTGAAGGGTTTGTTTTTCGACCGAATAAAGGACAGAAAACTTTTGGAGTGTCGTTTGATTCCTTCGATAATAATTATTATGGATAATATTTTCTCCCTGATTATAACCTCAAACTGCTTCAACATTTATTTGAATTTAAAGAATTTTTAAACGTTGGTATTTGGCGCGATATTTACGAGGCGAATAAAATAATATAAGTAATATAACACGAATGTACAAATATAAAACTCTGAAAATTTGTCTAGAATTCTAGATTCTATAGTATTGTGAATAGTGCTTTCTATTTAAGAGCGGAAGATTAGGCGCCGCCATGACACTTAGCGGGAATTTAAACATTCAGGACATATTTTTAGTAAAATGTACACTACTGTACCCAATTTTCATCTAAAAGTGAATGAAAATGATGTGCCAGGTGCTGAATTATCATATAAAAAGGTGAAGTGCAGAAAACAATGTACCAAAGGGAAAAAGCAGCAACTTATTGACCGGTATGTGGATTGCAGGTTACGCTTCCATCGCGTATAGGCATAGGGTTTCAACAGTGTAAGAATAGTGTTTTGCATAAAATTGAAATAATTGTAACGATAAAAAAATTTAAAAAAGGTTGATGAAGCATTTTTAAAGAAATGGAGTTTAAAATGAAAATATTTTTTTATTAATTTTTTTATATAGTACTTTTAAAATCAGGGTGGCCCCTTGACCGGAATGGTAGTTTATAGGTGTTTATTATTATTATTGTTGCATAATATATAATATCATACAATAATTTATTTTAAAGCGTGAATTTGAAATGTAAACAATTTTTCAATTATATTTTGGATAAAAAACGTTTAAAGTTGATTAACTGTAAATAGATGTAAATAATGTCATACTCGTCTCTGCGCGCACGGTACCTCATTCACATATCATTTTTAGCGCATTACGCACAATTTTTAAAATGCTTTGTAAGTGAACCATCGGGAATGTCACCCTTCCGAAATATTAAACAGGATTTTGGAAATGTAATAAAGTAATAAGTTCATTCTAAGTAGGACTTGTACTGAACCTCACTTTTACACTATCCAAAACAGCACTCCTTGTGCGCGGCAACCTTTTTTCATTTCAATGGATTTTCTCTTGGTATATGAGTCATTACTTTTGTGGGAAGTTTTTTAACTTCCAATGGTTCGAAATAGTTTCTTTTTCGCGAATGTTTACTATTCCGACAATTAGTTATTTCATGTATTTTTCGAAATTGACGCATGTGCACAGAAGGTTTTCATTTGCACGTAATATACGTCAAATGACGTAGAAAAGTAAAAGTAATATGCGTGGTAAAATACGCGTAGAAAACCACGTATAATACGTGGAGTATTATACGTTACCAACCCTGATCCTGATACCTTATAGATCCTATAAGATGCATACTTGCAAGTCTTTCGAGATTATCCCTCGGGCACTGTGGGGGCAGCACTCCATGCCGCTTTTTGATCAAAATTATAATTATTCTGAAAGTACCGCTAGAACGCGCTCAAGTATCTTTCAAGTAAATATCATAATATGTCCCCTTACTCCTTTCTGCTTTCATTATGCTCTGATTAGTCGTCAATGAAGCAAGCTCTTTTTGTGTTTGTTATGGATGCTTATCGAGAAATGTCTCTAATTCAGCGTCTACGAAGGTTTTTTGCACTGTCTTTGAAGCGACGGAACCAATCACGGCACGTTGTTTCACTTAGGGCCGGGTCCACCAACATCGTTTAAAAAATGTAATCCTCGGTTAAAACTAGTTACGCGTTTCACCACTTTTTAACATCCGGTTAACTCGGATTAACCACCGTTAAATCTAACCGGTCTAACCGGTTTTAAATTTACCGCAGAAGACCGCGAATTTTCAAAGAAAGAGTGGATTTTTTTGATAATTTCGACGACGTTGATTTTAAAACGAGATTTCGCTTAAGAAAACCTTGTGTGAATGATTTGCTGAATCATATCGAAGGGGCATTAGAAAGAGAATTAGGCGATCTCACTTTATTTTCTTCCATCTTATTACAGATAACACGAATAAAACAGAAATATAACAGGAACAAAAAACAGCGGGTTAAATGTAATGCCATAGTTAACCGTCGATTATCCTGTCGCGCGTTCCACCACGTTTTTGGAGGTCCCGGTTATCTAACCAGTTAGTCGTTTCGAAATAACTCCTATTTTACTTCTAACCATTCGCGTGATTGGCTACTTGTCGGTCGAGTGAAAAGCAAAGCAATATAGCCGTGCGTGCCAAATCCAAATAAGGTTCACTCCATGCTCGTAAACACACTAACCTAAAAAAAACTTAATTTTTATGTGTTTTTTGTTCCTGTTATATTTCTGTTTAATTCGTGTTATCTGTGATAAGATGGAAGAAAATAAAGTGAGATCGCCTAATTTTCTTCCTAATGCTCCTTCGATTTGATTCAGCAAATCATTTACAGAAGCTTTTCTTAAGCGAAATCTCCTTTTAAAATCAAAGTCCTCAAAATTATCAAAAAATTCACTCTTTCTTTAAAAATTCGCGGTCTCTGCGGATAAATTTAAAAATGTCTTCTTTAACTTCGTCATCAGATGACCTCCGAACTTCTTCCAAAAACTCCATATTTCACAACGAAACTGCACTTTTTAGGTTAAAGGACGATAAGATCGCCCTAACCGACCAATCTTGACCGATTAAATTTAACGGTGGTTAATGCGAGTTAACCGGTTGTTAAAAAGTGATGGAACGCGTAACTAGCTTTAACCGACGATTAAATTTTTAACCGAGGTTGGTGGAATCGGTTAATGAAAGAAGAAAATCAACAATTACCGAAACTGACGCTCGTCGGTGTAAAACCGACCAGTATGTCAAAACCATGAACATAGGAAGCACGGGACTAGGCATGCCATTGCGGAG
Organism: Belonocnema kinseyi; assembly: GCF_010883055.1. Taxonomy (NCBI): domain Eukaryota; kingdom Metazoa; phylum Arthropoda; class Insecta; order Hymenoptera; family Cynipidae; genus Belonocnema; species Belonocnema kinseyi. The sequence goes on from NC_046658.1 coordinate 123,198,725, forward strand.
CTGATGCAATGAGTGGGCAGGTCCGTCATCTTTTGATGACCCGCGACAAACATGGCAGCGTCCACATGTTTATATTTTCTTGCACAATTTCTCGGCACATCGTAAGATGGTGGCTCTTCCCAGTCATGGAATTCTACCCCCTTCTGTCCACTCAACCCCGCTCGCTAAGTTAGGATGGCATGTCTAGTCCCGTGTTTCCTATGTCCATGGTCAAAACGGTTTGTATACCATATGTCTAAGCTTGGTTCATGACATGGACATAGGTAACACGGGACTAGGCATGCCATCCTCACTTGAGCGAGCGGGGTTGAATCCACGGGAGGGGGGAGAATTCCATGAGTGGGGAGAGGCGCCATCTTACGAGGTGCGATTTGATTATGCGCACGAGAATTTTTGCCGACAAACTGTCAATGAAAATATAAACATGTGAGCGCTGCCATATTTGTCGCGGGACATCAAAAGGTGGCGGACTTCCCCCCTCATTGCATCACCCCCGCAATGGCATGCCTAGTCCCTTATTTCCTATGGCCATGGTTCATGACGTTTTGAATATGTCAAAACCGACCAGAACTTACTGCTGGAGCCATCTGTTGACAAACAGCGGGAACTTAGTTGTGCACCCAGTATGCATTTTTTTAATATCTAAAAATAATCAAAATCTTCGAGAATTCCTTGGAATCTTTCAAAAAACCAAAAAATATTTCAAATATTTTCAACTGTTTTAAAATCAATTAGAATTTTTTAAATCTTTCGAAAATTCCTTGGAATTATATAGAATCATTTGAAATCAGTGAAATCCTTTGAAATCTTTAGAAAAAATAAAAATCCCTTGGAATCTTTCAAAATATTCTATAACCTTATAGGTGCTACAGAATTCTTTCAAACTTTCCGATACCCTAGGAAATTTTTTTAAAAGGTCTGAAATATTCATAAATGCCTGAAAATCATTTAAACCCTCGGATGTTCCTTGCGATATTTATAATTTCTTCAATATTCCTTTGAATCGTTCAAAATAAATTGAGAGCTTTACATTCCTTTGTAATCTTGCAAAATGTCCTGAAACCTTTTAGATCCTATCAGGTACAATAGGTATATACTTCCAAGATTCTAGGAATTTTTTTAATACCTAAAAATCATTATAATCTTTGAAAATATCTCGGAATCTTTCAAAATACAAAAAAGATATTTCATATCCTTTTGATTTTTTTAATCCATTACAGTCTCTTAAATCTTTCGAAAATTTCTTTAAATTATATAGAACTAAAGCTAAACTAAAGCTAAAAAATTCTTACTAGCCTTCCGAAATTCTAGGAAATTTGTTTAAAACGCCTGAAATATTTTTGAATGCCTAAAAATCATTCAAGTCCTCGGATATTCCTTGGCTATTTTTTAAATTTCTTCAAACTTACTTCGAATCTTTTAAAATAATATGAAAGCTTTAAAATCCCTTGAAACCTTTCAAAATATCCGGAAACCTTATTGATCCTATGAGGTACATACTTTAAAGCCTTTCGAGATTCTAGGAAACTTCTTTTTCAAATATCAAGAAATAAATCAAATCTTTGAAATTTTTTTGACATTTGTAAAGTTCCTTAGAATATTTTCAAATACTAGAAAATATTCCAAACCCTTTCAAATGTTTTAAAATCTCTTCAAACTTGTCTAAATCTTTGGAAAATTCCTTGGAATTATAAAGAATCCCTCGAACTCATTGAAATCTTATGAAATATTATGAAATCCATTAAAATTTGTTCGGAATCTTTTAAAATCGAATTTTTGAAATCATGTTCAATGTCCTGAAATATTTGCAAATCTCTTCAAGTCTTTAATACCTGATTGAATCTTATGAAATTCGGAGCGCAATCATTTAATTCTTGTGAAATTTGTTGTAATATGTATAGAAAAATTAGAAAATGTTTGGACATTTTTTACTCAAATTAAAATTCATTTAAAATCTGAGAAAGTTTAGGAAATCCATTGTGATCCCATAAAAAAATGTTATCTCTTAAAACCCATTTAAATCTTTGAAATAGTATCAAATACCTTTATTAACTGTGGCGAAATTCCTTGAATTACCTTAAAATGCACAAAATAATAAAAAATAATAATAAATTTTAAAGCTTTAAACATTTTTTTAAAATAAACTTGAAACCTAAAAAATTTGATAAATTTCCATGAAAGCTGTTGGAATTCATTGAGATCCCTGGAAATTTTTCGCCAGCTTAGATAAAGGCAAAAAAAGTTTTTCTGGATAAGTTAGTCTAAAGCCTACAATTCTGATCAAATTTTAGCATTACACAAAATTAAAGTGAGCTAAGCCAGTTTTTCTTTTTCTTATTAAACAAGAAAACTGTCATTTTTTAAATAACGATTCTCTTTTTTGCAACTTATTATATTGATTTAAAACATTATGAAATCAGTGAAGACACTCCTCAGAAATAATAACGATCATGTTACAGAACTTCAAAAATTATATTTATTTTTATGCTAACAAATTAAATAATTAAAGTGCTACATCAAAATTAAAAATACATTGCAGTCCCGCTATAGAAGCCGTTTCGGGGGTACCCTTTATCTACTTCGTTCAAACCCGGGACTCGCCATACCATAAACAATTGGGGCTATGTAAATCATTTCTGTTGGTGTTTCGTCTTAAAAAATATTTTTTTTTTGGAGGTTTGCCATTTCGGTTTTATAATTGTCGTAATGAGCGTGAAAATGTATGTACTCGAAAATCAAACTTATAAAAGTACTGATTTTTAGGCATGTACGGACATATATCAGGGTGGTCATTTTAATTAAAGAAAAAATTCCCGGTCATTTACCGTGCCTCTCTCAAATTGAAACTCTTGAATTTTAAAGTTTTTAAATTCACGTTTTAAAATTTTTCAATTAAAAAACTTGTTTGCATTCGAATGCTTAACAACTTACACTCATAAAATGGAGAATAGTGACACTTGCCAATTAAACAAGTTTAAACGAAATGCAGATAAACTGCAAATTTAGAATTTTCAACTTTTGTAAATTATAGAGTTCAAAGATTCACATTCAATTCCAAAAATATAAATCCTCTTTATAATTTTTAATGCCCTAAATAAAAGAATCAGTCAATGAACTTTAAAATTTTTTAAATTTTATTATTTTCAGCAATATAAAGCGGAACACATTTAAAATGAAAAAATTAATTTTTTAAGCTGAACTCATCGTTAATTAGAAATTAAATTATTTTCATTTCGAATAGTTAAAACATCCTTGAAAAGCTTGAAAATTTTATTTCCAAATCTTAAGAAATCTAGAAGTTGTTTTACAATTTTTCCAATTTGAAATTATTTTTGAAGTTTTTTTAGAACTTCTAAATATTTTAATATGTAATAAATGATAAAAGATAAATTTTTTCATAAAAAAATTTCCACTCCAAACGCTTTTAATTGAAAAAGATAACGATTTTTTGTAAATCCAAAGCAACTGTTAATGTTGTAAACAACCTAATAAACAATTGCATATTTTAGCCGTTTCCCGCTTTGAAGACTTCGTTCATTTAACAAAATTAATCTAAAAAAATTAATAATATGTACGATTTATTAATAGCAGGTAATAGTTATTAATTTTTTTAAATACATTTGATAAAAAAATACAAATTTTCGTAATTTTTTCACTGGAAAAAATTCAAATTACTTAGGAAATTTCATAT
>NC_046658.1:123202515-123216700 GCF_010883055.1 Belonocnema kinseyi
ACATAATTCATAATTTTATGAACATATTCACAACTTGCCTACTTATATACAAATGTTTTTTTTACTAAATCGACTGGCAGTAACTTAGAGAGAACTTTATTTATTAAGAGATTTTTCAGGCGACAATATTTGTCATTTATGAGAGATTTCGTTTTGTTGTAAGGAAATCAACTGTAAGTAACGTGCCCATATAGTTTTCTAATGTTATTTTATCAATGAACAATAATTATTTTTTATAAAGAATTTTACTAAAAAATCTGCGATTAACTCATTTATTAACAAGTAGTTAGGTTGTGATTTTTTGAATAAAATAAGCAATTATTATTTGTTAACGAAGAATTATAATTGAAGGATTTTTCCAAGTAATTTAAAAAATGTATTCGGTTAAATAAATTACATCAACGGTTTTAAATTTGATGAAACTCTATATTTTCTTAAAAAATTTATTTAAATAAATGACAAATATTGTCTCCTAATAAAATCTTCTGATATCTAAAGTTCTTTTTAACTCAATGGTAGTCGATTTCATAACAAAAAACAACATCCATTTATTGAATGGGAGTCAACTTGTTGATTTGCTTAAAATTTTTTTTATAAAATAAAAAAATATTATTAGTTCATAAATTATTATAAACGAATGATTTTTTCAAGTATGCTCAAAGTTATTTAGTTGCAAAAAACTAAAATCCGTATTTGTCTATCAAATTTATTCAAAAAATTAACAATTACTATCAGGTGTTAAAAAATCGTACGTCTTCTTTATTCATTTTTATTAAATAAAAAGTATGCATCGTTTGAAGTAGCACTTTCACTCATTATTTTGTTAATATAATAATAAAAATAAAATCTAATGTTTCACCGGTTAGATATTATTGTTAAGGAGTGTCTTTACTGATTTTCTGATGTTTGACATTAATATAAGAAGCGGCAAAAAATAGGATGGTTTATAAGAAAAACTGAACTTTTTTGATAAATAAAAAAGTAATGATAAAAATTAAAATGTCAGCTAATAGAAATTTCTTTGAATATTAGTTAACTTTCACTTAAAAAATGTCCTCATCTGGTGAAAAAGGACTTGAAGTGAGTTATTAAATTTAAAATATGGCATGAAGTTGCCCCAGGATCGACTAAAGTAAGAACCGCTATGTAACATACAGAAAAAGTATGCTGAAAAAGTATTCTGTATGGAAAGGGATTTTATTCAGTCATACGATCTTTATTATAAAATTCAAATCATGAAATTATAAAAGTAGTAACTTGTGTTTTTAAATATTGTAAAGACTAAATTGTAATTTTTCAATTAATTATTTTTAATTTTAATAATAATAAGTGTTTATATTAAAATATTGAGTTTTAATTAAATTTGAATCAAATAAGAATTTGAGTAAACTAATTGTAAGGCCTAAATATTGTAATTATTGCACAAAAAGATTATTTTATTTTATGAAAATCGGGTTACATAATAAGCATTACACGCCGGAGTCTCGTTTTGTTTACAGGACAGAATGTTTGACATGATCGACCTGAATGCAGAAATTGAAAGGGCCAAAACCACTCTGGAACAGGCTGATAGTGCTTTCCAGCGTCACTCCATGAAATTCAACAATGAGGAGGAAAATGTCGAAAATATGTCCCTGGTCCAGAGAATGGACAGGAACCGGAAATTGGCAGCAGCCGAAATCAGCGATAAACCAGCGCCGAAACCGATGACGAAATGGTCACTAATTAATTCACCCGAACGAGAGGAGCCATCGACTGTTCGATCCAGAGTCAATTCTTTGATTGCTGCAAATGTCCTCTCTGATAATCCCTCCATTAATCCCTACTCAAATGCCTCCAAGAGGAAGAAGAGTGTATCTTTCTAGAAAATCTCACAATATTAAAATAAAAAATAGAGTAGTAAAATTATAGACTGTCTCATTTCTTGCTTGGATTCTCAAAGCTAGAATCATTAGCAATTAAAGAAATAGCTTTATAATTGACGAATTGATTCTCTAAGGGAATTTCAAGAAGAATTGAGAAGAAATAAATGTTTTTGTTATTGTTATATTATCATCATCATCATCGTTATTATCTTATATCTTATTTAATATTGGAAAAATACCTAAGTAGAGAAAGGAATTGATGGTCAGGTAAATCTGCAAGGCCTGACGGTATCCGTCCGTTTTCTACTTACACGTAATAATCCAAGTAGGTTAAGCCAGTATTGGTCAGACGGGCATTATTTTGTTGTTTCTTGTCTACTTTGTTGAATATAAATTAGATTTTTGTTTAATCTGTATAGGTATAATTAGTTTATAATTTACTATTTAAATATGAAAATGCTTGTCAATGAAACAATAATAATCAATCTTATTGACAAACGTTGGAGTGCCGAAACCGTGATCCAAGATTTTTTTCAGTTTTTGCAAACTGTTATTCATGTATTGTTTAGAAGTACTGTACACATTAAAAAAAGAACAATGCTGATGTTAAGACTCAAGAAAAATCCTTTCTTGAAAATATCAGAAACATTATATATGGAGTTTCTGAAAATTCAATACGAGGTTTTTTTCTTGCTGATGCTAGTAAAAGACATTAGATATTAGCGATAGAAAGAAAGTACTGAAAATATCACTTGATTGCATTTTATTGCACTGAAACATCGATCATTTTTAAAAATAAATATTCATTATGTGTTGTAAAAGTAGTAAAGAGCGATCAAATATAAACATCTCAATTGAATGCAATTGTGTGTATAATAAAATAAAAATTTCGGTAAAATATCATAATTTTAGTGTGCATCATATAATTGTATTACTTGTAGTTCTTCCTTGGAAGAAAATAGTTTAGGATAGATGAAAAATAATGTAATCTTACATAAAAAATGTAATAGTCCTGGAATAATGGTCAAATATTGTTATTTTGTGTTTCGTGTGCATCGTGTATTAATTGTTGTCACTCGTCGTTAGATTATAAAATACGAAATTGATTTATTTATATAGTTTGTGTGTAAGTAGGTATAGGTTTGTTGTCAAAATAAAAACAGACTGCATCAGAACAGTTACTGATATACCCAAGTCCTCATTAAAACCTCAGTTTTTTCAAATAGAATCGAATCAATTCAAAATTTATACGTATTTTTCCAATTTGAAAAATAAAATTTTCGAGTTACTAGCATTTGTATTTTGAAGTGTATTTAAAAAAATGAAAAAGTTGATTAAACATCTAACATTTTAATATAATTCAGACCCTGCGATTTTATTCTCGAATTCTAGTGAGTTTTGAAAGTTTCAAAATTGAGAAAATGGCGGAGAAATGTTTAAAATTATATCTTGCTCTTCTGTGGTATCTTGTATGATTTACGACAAAAAATAATAAAAAATAAATGTTACAAAAAATAGAAAAACTATCCGGTTTTCATAAATAACAATATATTTTTTAATATCTCAAATAAAAAAATGAAAAAATAAAACAAATGTTTGAATGATTTTTTTTAATGACCTTGTATGTAATAATGAAAAAGACTCCCATATTTTGGGGATGAAATTGTAGACCCTTATTATTTAAAAAAATGTAATATTCAATTATGTAGCTGTAAAGAAAGTGCTAAATTACCAAAAGAAATTTTTCTGAATTTGAACATTTAAATTTTACTGAATGCATTTTCTTCCATTCGACTTTTAAAAGATATTTTTCATTTGCATAATTGTTAATAACATAAAACCGGTTTTTTACATTTATTAATTTTGCAGTTCTTCATGTAAAATTTTTCAGTTATTCAATTATCAAAAATATGTTTTTATTCATATAATTATGCGAAACATAAAAACCGGGATTTCCCAAATTTTTATAAATGTTTAATTACTTAGTTTTTTCTTTTTTTAACTTTTTCAGTTAAAATAAGAGGACAATAAAAAATCTCGACAGCTTATAATATTACCAAATTTGGAAATTCCTGAATAATGACATTTCCGAAAGAAGATGGCCGAATTATAAAATATCCAAACTGGACAATTTCCAAATTATAACGTTTTCAAATTTAAACAGTTAAAAACTTTGTCTTTTAATAAATATTATTTATTTATTAAAAATACAATAATCAAATATATTTACCAACGAATTTTGGTAAATGTTTAAAGTTTTTAAAATTTTTGTTTACCTTTAAAATAATAATTGTGTGAAAATTGTATAAAAAATTTGGTAAGACTAATTTATCTCGAAGTTTGTTTTTCATCTTTCAATGTTTCCGAGAAAAATGCAAAAATGTTATTAAATCAAAAACAATTTCTCCTGACCAAAAAAATGATTTAGCCTGCATAAAACTTACAGGATGTTTCTTTAAAACAGGCCAATTTTATGAAAAAATTGGGCAAAAATATAAGTGTCGATTTTTGGTTAAAATCGACTTTTTCTATTTTCAAAAAAATCTTTGCCACTTTGCAAAGTTTGCATCTTTTTTAAATTTTCTGGCAGATTTCGAAAGAGGACGGTGAAACTCAAGAGAATTCGAAAAGTAAATTGTAACACTAAATTACATAGAAAGAGCAGATGTTAAAATAACGTTTTCTTTAAAGAGACACAAAATTTAGATTGTCGAAAATTCTTAGAATATTTTTTCCCATATCGTAAAAGTACGTGTTATTTAATTTCCCCTAAAAAATAATAATTTTTTATTTTAATTATTTTTCAATTTGAAGGTCGTTCCTTTCTCTTTAATTTATAATAGATGCTGCGGCTATTGATAGGATGTTCGCAACAGATCGCTCTCATTTTCAAGAGCATCATGGTCAAATAGCTCTGATCGATGCAAGAGTCAAATTTCGACAGCTGACACGGTTTACTTACTATAAATCAATTACCTATAGAATTATCTTGATATTATTGCTCTTAATTAATTAATTTGCAAAATGGAGAGATTGGTATGAAGAGAGTTTAAAAGTTATTTTATATATATCAGTAGGAATTTTTCCCTATTTAATAGCAAAAAATTAAAGTTTAGTAGTTACATATTGGGTAAAATTTCTTAATTGTTCCAGAAAGACAGTTTTTGAATGAAAAAATATCCCCAAGAATAAAAAAAAACTAAGTAAGAGGCAGACGCTTATAAGCACAGAAAATATCATTTTTGGTTAGAAGATAAAATAGAAAACTTGGGCTTCAATTTAAATATACAATTTAATGATAAATAATTCATTCTAAGTTAATTTTTTATAAATTTAAATTTTTAAATTTGACATCCTTTATCTGCTGTTAACGGAAGGAGAATTTGACTTTAAGAGACTCATTACAGAAGTAGTTGAGGCGTAAATTAAATGGAATAAACCAATTTTCAAAAAATAGTATAATTGCTGCCATAAAAATCAATTTTCTGCTAAAATGATGAATGATGATTAAGGCAAATTAAAAAAAAACGAATTAAGCTTTAAAAAAATTTGTTGATTTTCGAATGAAAAACTAGGAATTTCCAAAAAAATAGTTGAATCCTAAACAAAAAAAGATTCATTTTCAACGGAACAGTTGAATTTTCAACTAAAAATAGTAAATATCCCGATCAGCTTATAATATTACTGAATTTAAAAATTGCCGAATGTTAAAATATGCAAATTAGAAAATTCCTGAATTTAACCAATAATAAAAATATATATTTCTGGAGGAAAAATTTGAATCCTGTAAATTTTGTTAGGACAATTTTATCAGGTTTTAAGTGAGACATTTTTTTTCATTCAACGTGCATTTATTTAAATTTTTTTAATACAATTTTAATACAATTATTATAATTTCAAATAGAAAAAATAATTTTAAAAAATTTTATCCAAAAAAAAAAATTCTGATAAAATTACTTGATCATTGTATTTTGAATAAATAAATAATATTTCTCAAAATACAATTTTTTTAATTGTTTAAAATCGGAAATTTTATATGCAGGAATTTTATAGTTTAAATATTTTATAAATGGGTAATATTGTATTGGGATTTTTCAATTTCTTTATTAATATAATCTGTCCTGGAATTTTATTGTTCAGTAATTTTGCAATTCAGGATTTTTATATATTTATAATTTCGCAAATGTTATCATTCGGAAATTTTACAATGTCTGGGATTTAATATTTCAGGATTTTTCAGTTGTTTAAAAAATATATATTAATGTTACAATTATTTAAAAATGCACAAAAAACTCGATTTTTTGGAATTAAAGGTACATTCCATTCTTATATTATCAGACGAAAAAATATATACTGCATTCAATATAAACAAATTTATTATTTTTTCAAATAGAATCTCTGAAGGTTGTGTTTCAGAAGTAGAACTTTCTTTTGATAAAAAAATGTATTCTTATATACGTGGCTTCTATTTAAAATTAATGTTATAAACTAAATTTCTATGCTGGATAATGAAGATTTTATTGACAACAATTCTCTAGTGTCCCTTCATTTACAACAAAATTATAGAAGACAAATAAGTGAAGAAATCGATAGAAATTAATAAAAAATTAACTTAAGCTTAAGAAAAATTAGTACCTCATATACAAAAAAAATTATTTTCAGCTAATCAAAAACGATCTACAAAAAAGTTTGTTTTTTATAAAATATTTCTTTAATCCTACATATAATTATTTTGGGTAAATAATTGAAAATAAGTTCATTTTTCTTAACCACTATTAAAACCTTCAAATAAGGAAATAAGAGACTTTAAAATTTGCTCAAAAATATTAAAATTCTTTGAATTAAAATTAATTCATTGTTGCGTGGTTTAGATTACGAATTGGTGAATTTTTAAAACATCAATTTTAAATAATTTAAATTTTAGTGGTTCTTAACGCATAATTGTTCATTGTTTTAAGCATATGGTTGGGGTTCATCTAGAAAAGAGATTGTTTCGAACTATTTGAAAATTATTATACATACCTGATTTTCTTCACGCACAATACCAAATTTCATTCAAGAATCGATTTTAAAAAGGATTTCTAGATTTTCTCTATTTAATCAATCCTTTCTATCTTTACAAATTCTTATTATCTTCAATTTTTTTCTCCTAGCAATATGAAACAAATTTGAATGAATTCTCAATCCAAAGAAGAATAAAAAGGGCTGAACTTGAAAATAGTTGATCCCGCCCGATATTTCTTCATCCCTCTAAAAATTAAATTAAAAAATTAAGTAAAAAGAAGGTATTGAACTTCAAAAATTCTTTTTTAAGAAACTCGTTCACGGTTAGTGGTAGAATTGAGGGACGTTGTCATCGGGGTGTCACGAGAGTGAGGCCAAGAATCACAATGACAAATCCGTGCCAGAACCCCCTACTCTGTCCGATAGAATTTTCGCAAGGGAGGCCAGGGGAGGGTTAGGAAAATGTTATAAGCTAAAATAAAAGCAAGAAACATGGCAAGGGGCATCGGGCGTGAAGAGAAACTCGAGGGTGTTTTTTGAGAATCAGTCGGTGCAGGTGCTTCGAACGTTGCGGGTTAGCTTAACAGGTTCGTTACACTTGTATTGTTTTTACAATACATTATAATTCAAAATATTCAAAGTTAAATTTCCCAAAGTGCAGTGTCTTCCAAACAGTGTTCGTGTATTAATTAAAGAAAAATTAATCAACAAAATAGAAAAATCGGATTAAGTTTCAAATTCCTGGATAGCACAGCCTACAGTGGATAATGATTGACTAAAAATAGTGATGAACAAAATTAATTTAATCAATTGTTAAGATATGATACGTGTGAATAAAGTAAATTTCAAAATAATTATTTGAAGTGTATTTCCACTGTGAATTAATTATTATTGGTTGTCGGTTGCATTATCCACTGTAGGAAGGTTTCCACTATGAAACTGAACTTTGTTTGCTGAAAATTGTAGTGAATTTTTTTTAAGTGGGTGAGTGTGGTAATTAGAATCGTGCCAATCAGGCCAGTTCTTTTTCGAAGCTATGTGAATCGGTGTTTCTGACTCGTGCCTGACATTAGGATCGTTGGAATGAACATTGAACCGACATTGGATAACGGATGCTCGATTTAGATATTCCATTTTATTTGGAACCTTTTGACAGATTTTTGTTTATTTTAAATAATTTTTTATATTCTGGAAATTAAAAATCTGAATAAATTAGATTATTTAAAGGTTTTACCAAAAATCAGCTATATATAAAAAAGTTTTAAATGGGTTAAGGAATTGAAATATTATCAGTCATGTCTCATAAAAAGAAAAGCATTCTTTATATGAAAGAAAGGTTTGATCTCACAATGAAAAATTATTTTAACAATAATTTTGGTAAATTAATGGTTTCTTGCTGTAGCTTATTACCCATTTTGAAAATGGTTCAATTTTAATAAATCATGATGGTTTTTAGAGAAAAAATTTCCTATAACTATACTCTTTTCCAATTTTGAAAAGAAGAAAGTAATCTTTAAATATAGTAATTTATGTTTAAAATGTTTTTTTAGTTGTTTGAAATATTTCAGCCATTAATTAACAAAATTGTATGAATCTTTTAAGCTAAGGATTTAATTATAATCCCTTGAAAAATTTTAATTCTTTATTGAAAGTTTAAACTCAGACCTTTATTTTGTTATCAATTTGTTCATAATCTAAATTTGGTATTTTAGTGGTTTTATAAGTAAAGCAAAAAAAGCTCAAGCTTAAAATTTTCTGAACCACTAAATTTAAAAGCACTAAAATTTGGATTTTCTTCAAATGAAAACAGATCAGAGATATTAAGGTAGTTGAGCCAAAAATGAAGTTTCTGAAGAAAAAAAAGCTTTCTGTGATTTTGGGAATTAAAATAATAATATCAGCCATGTTTTTATGAAAGAAAAAGTATTAATTTTTATTTCGGAAAATCCAAACGTACCAAAAATACTTTTTCAAAATAAGTTTGAATCTTAATAAATCATGGGCTTTTTCTCGGAGAAAACATTCCCTACGCTGCTTCAAATTCTGAAGAAAACATTTTTTTATTTCCGTTTACAATGGAGTTGTCAAGTATATTTTGCTTGAACAAATAAGCCAAAATTTATTAAAACAAATGCAACATGACAACTACGTTAAGGATATTTGATATCTAGAATCAATTTCAGAACTGAGTCATTTTTCAAGTGATTTATAAAATTTAGAAAAATATACTGATTGTTAATGCAAATTAATTTCTTAAGGGATACTAAAACTTGCTCGATGAAAAAATAGCTATGACGAAAATTGTTTATTTAACAATAGTTACTTTATTTGTGGTGTTTTAAATTTCAGTAAAGAAAGAAGGTTGAAAAATATAAAATTAGCACAAATCTAAAGCAATTAGAATGTGTTTTTAAGTGGTTGTCTAAAAAATCCGGTCTCCCAGAAAAAAGTTTTGTATGATTTTTAGAATTGAAATGATAATGTAAATGACGTCTTCTGAAAAAGCATTGTTTTCTATAAAAAACATTTAAGCTTACGAAAAATAATTATTTTAACAAAAGTTCTTACAAACGAGTTTTTTCACTGTTGCTTATTCTCAAAAATCTAAAAAAAGGTTGAATTTTTATAAATATTGGCTTCGTTTTTTTCAGGTTTTTTTACGACTTTACTGTTTTCAATTTTTAAAATAAGTAAATAAACCTGAAATATAGTTATTTCTTTTGAATTATCTCCCGTTATGAAATTTTGTACCAGTTAACAAATTAAACCATTTTTTAAAAATTGGTAAGAAACGATAGTACGAAAACATCAAATTGCAAAATAAATATTTTTTGCAAGTTTAGAATTCTTCTAAATGAATATAATATTTTTTATTTCAAATAACATTATCAGTACTATTATTTTTAATCTTAAAATCACAAAAAAACTATTTTCTTTAGAGATCTGATTCTAATTTTCTCTAATTTTCGCCGCATAAAAAATTCGCCTTCAAGAATGCATTGTTGAATAGATATTTTAACTACATAATCTGAAGGTAATTTTACTCGAGGCAGAATAGCGATTTTTTCGAGAAAATTGCCTTCAGATTATATGGTTAAAAGATTACATTAAACAATGCATCCTTCTAGAAGTATTATGTATGTGGCGAAAACCCGAGTCATTTTAATTGCCTTAAGAAACAAAAATATTGAATCAAGTAGGGTCAAAAGATTTTTTACCTCATGGAAGTTAAACATTTTTGAACATTCACAATCTTCACAACCTTCACAATTGAACAATTTTAACATTTTTTTTTGGTTTCATAAATTTTTTTGTTTCAGAACTAAAAAAACGAAATAATGGATGACGAACCAACGTGGGATTTGGACGATATACCCGCTGCCGATGAACCTGCAGCAGGTGAAGCAGCTGTAGAAGGGGATGTTGCTGCAGAAGCTGCAGCTCCCTCCGGCCCCCGAGAAAAATGTGCCCCGCCTCATTATACTTACCACTGGGTTAAGCCACTCGTCCTCAACTATCGCTACATTGACGATTACAGGTAAATTATATTTTATGTTCTTTATTTGATTTTATTTATTTGAGCTTTAAAGTTCTAAATTGAATTTCAAACCTCGAATTACTATAAACTAGCATAAAAGAAAAATACATACAGAAATTGGTGTGATTCCTATTTTAAATTGCAAATTTAAATCTATTTGATTATATTAAAGATGTACACTGGTTTATCTCAAGTTCATAAAACAGCATTATTGAAAATAATTTATGAATCCAATAAAAATATTTCTATCGTTAATTGTAACTTTGGAATTGAAATAGAGTTGACCTTAGAAAAAAATATTTCAAATTACAATTTTTTACTTAACAATGGTTTTTTAGACATTTTATTTTTAGCTTTCTCTTCACCTGAAATTTGCAATTCTTACTGAAACCTAATGTTGTATGTCGCGTCTTATTCCTTCAAATATTCTCTGAAAATCTCTTTGGTTCGTTTTTATTTAAATAATTTCCTTTATCAATTAAATCATTTTTATTTTTATAAACGATATTTGCATCTTTCTCATAGAGAAAAAGAAAAACATAAATCTCTAAATAACTATTGTTAAATAAATAATTTTAACCTAAAAGATTTTCAAATAAATTTCTCTTTCAGTTATCTTCCAAGATTAGTTACTATTATCAATAAGAATATTTTCCTCGATTTTATAAATCATTTTTTAAAATGCTCATTTTTGAACTTAAAGTAAACTTGCATTATTTGAAATTGTAGATTTTCTAATAATTTAGTTTAAAACGTTTTCAGGACGTTTTCTATTTAAAATTATTCAAATAATAAGGCTTTTAATTTCAAATAAAAAAATTTATAATCTAGAATGTATATCCAATTTAAATAGAAATTTTAACAAATAGATGTGAAGTTTAGAATTTTCCTTTTAGGGCTTTCATTTGGAATTGTGCAATTTTGGGAGACTTACGATTGAAACAAACTAATTTTGAACGATTCAAACTTCGAACTAAATCAAGGCTTACAATTTGAACATTTACCATTTTAAATAATTAAATTTAATACTTTACGATGCAAAAGGACAATATGATCGGCCCATTAGACAGTTTCACAGTGAAAAAGGAGGGAGATTTTTTTCAACTTATATTTTGGAAACATACTTTTCCTGATTTTTGTGGAATAGGGTGGGTCGAGAAAAAATATTTTGAAATTCGGAAATGGAACTGTGTAGAAAAGCAGCGTTTGAGGACCCTGAAAAAGGATAATTAATTTGGATTCAATAGATAAACGCCTTGGTATTTAGAACGTTTCTACTGGCAAAATTACAATAGAAAATAATTCAATTACTCTAGGAAACTATAAGCGTAAATATAGTAATTTTTTTGAAACCCGAGTCTTTGACCTTTTTTAATTATGATTTTCTAAACTCATGAAATGTTTTCTAGCGTATTTTTAACACTAGAAACATTCCATTTACCTGAGGCCTCCAGGATTTAAAAAAATTACATTCACCAAAATAAGGATTTTTTCAAAAATATTTTGTTAACGCGCAAAACAAAGACTTTTATCGGTTACATCCAAATTAATTATACTTTTTCAGGATCCTCATACGCTATTTTTTACATAGAAGCATTTTCGATTTCCAAACTTGATTTATTGCTTTTAATATATGAAACAGAACGATGTTCTCATAAACTTTGAACTTTTTCAGACTAAATTATTACAACGATGTAATCGACTGGATGGACAAACGAAACAAAGGAATTTATCGTGACAAACCAAGGGCCCAGGAATGGTCAGAAAGAGCACTTCAAATGTATACCCTCAAAAATAAAAATCCAAGCATCAAACGAACAGCAGACATGCGAGATATGATAACCACTTCCAAAAAGGAATTTAAGACCAGATACTACAGTTATCATACACGAGCATTCTACAGTCTCAAATACCAGAAAATTCTTTAAAAGACTCTTTAAAAGTGGCATATTCTCGCGATTTTGAAGAAAGTGCAACATTCACCCCTTAAAACAATAAAAAAATATTATTAAAATTGAAAAAGCATAATTTTTATTTATTGTAAAAGAATGTCCCAATACTCAACAAATTCTGAAAGAAACATATAATACTATTTATCCAGAAGAAATAAGTATAAAATTTTCGATTTTATGTTGCACCAGCTTCGAATTACGATTTTGTATATTCAATGGCAAATTTATTATTTTAATTATTATCTATCCCTTATTGTTATTTGATCTTAGCTAACATCTTTATTATTATTCAATGAATACATTGTTTCTGTATTTCACGCGTGAAAATACAGATTGCTTATTATTATCATCATCAGTTATTATTATACTTTTAATTGTTGTGAAATATTATCGATTGTTATTATAAGACTTGAAACTGTTTTGCAAGGACAGTCCCTGCATCCGAGCATTTTTGGTGGAACGACTGAATTCATTTGGATGATTTTTATGTGCATTTAAGAGCAGAGATGGAATCCTGATCTCCATTAAATTTTCAGTGGATCCAAAAATAAAGCTGGAAATTTAATTTGAGATTTATAGACAAGTCTGTTATTTAGCAATGTGATCCGAAATTATTATTTACGTGAAATAGTGGGACTGTCCTCGTAAAGAATCAAAATAGGATCGATGGATATTGTCCCAGGCAAACAAAATGTTGCGATTTGTGATTATAATTTGAATTCCGGACCCTTAAGATGAACAAGTTTTTTTTTAATTGTCTGGAGACTTCTGGATCGATTTTTTCAAATTGAATGATTCGAATGTAATACCTCAGTTAAGTTTTAGCTTAAAACCTGATGACTTTTCCTTCGGAGAATAAATTTTTATTTGCGGAAAGAAATTTTGAGACGGTAGTATTAAGAAGCTTTTTGATTTTCTGAATGAGGAAACTTCTTACCGTCTGATTACACAGAGCTTTTGATTTTGAGGGATTATTTTCGACTCGTTCCTTCACTGATTAGAATATTATTTATTGTAAAAAATCTAAAATATACTGGTCTTCGAAATTTAAAATTTGTAGTGATTTAGTTTCATTTATCCTCTAATTATAATAATTTAATAAATTCTAGAGCTTTTAAAATTTAGGATATACATATCAGTGAAATTTTTAATATTTGAATTTGGAAATCGCATTTTGTTTTATCTAAAACTGCACCAAATAGTTATATTTTTAACCAAAAAGATTAATTTGTTATAAAAAAATGTGAATTTTAAACACAATGTACACAATTATGAATATTCAATAAAATAATATAATTAAATTTTTATTATAGTTCAACTTGGAACCAAGTTTTTGAATTAAAGAAATTTATTCTTAAGGAAAAATGCAATAAGTTAAAATATTGATAAAAAATATTATAATTTTAAATAGTTGAATCTTCAAACAACAACAAAAATAATTTCATATCTGACAGTGGCATTTTTAAACAAAAAAGGAGATTTTTCTACCAAAGAGATGAATTTCAAACAAAGTATATAAATATTGAACGAAGACTTTTCATGAAACAAAAAAGAAAATGGTTGATTTTTTTACGCAAAACATAAATTTTCGACCAAAAACGCATTTTTACAAGGAAAGTTTTTAACGTGTTCCTCGCCGATTTTTTGTAGTACTCGAAACAATAAGCGACACATATTTTTTATACCTGCGGAAAAACACTTTAAGGGGGTGAAACAGCCCCTCAAAGATAGGGATCTCAAGTGTCGATTGTATAATATTGTGTATAAAAACTAAATTGATTTCAATCAAACCTACTGTAAAAGTTTCCTCGTGCTGAAAGATGAAT
>NC_046658.1:123216800-123221092 GCF_010883055.1 Belonocnema kinseyi
TTCAGCGGACAAAATTTTTCAAATATATATTTTGTATTTGAGACAAAAATAAACATTACGTGTTTCGCCAAAATAAGTATGAAAAAAAATTAATGGCGGCAGCTACCCCTGAACACTTTTTATTTTATGTTTATGATAATATATACTTTTCATACATAAAAAAAATTAGAAAATTTGCTTTATAACGATGGATGTAAAATAGAGTCCATCCAAAATGAATAAAAAATTTCACGGGGGTAAACCACTCCCTAATTATATATAAAATTTCGAAATAAGTCTAAAATTGAGCAAAAAAATCTGAAAAAATATTATTTGTATACAAAAAGAGGATGAAGGTATTTAGGTATTTTTTTAGCGAAAAACATCACTGAAGAGGGTA
Organism: Belonocnema kinseyi; assembly: GCF_010883055.1. Classification (NCBI taxonomy): domain Eukaryota; kingdom Metazoa; phylum Arthropoda; class Insecta; order Hymenoptera; family Cynipidae; genus Belonocnema; species Belonocnema kinseyi. The sequence goes on from NC_046658.1 coordinate 123,217,180, forward strand.
ACTACTCTTAAATTGTTCCTCATTATTAACCATTCTAATTAAACCTTGTGCGCATTACTTTCAAAGTTTGTTTAATTTTAAGGTACGCGAATCAAGTTGATGTGTTACGCCAAAAATTTTAATTTTTAGGGCTAGCTGCTCCTAAACACTTTTTATTTTGTGTCTATGATGATACATACTTTCTATGCATAACAACATTGTAAAATTTGTTTTATAAATATGGAAGTAAAATGGAGTTCGTCCAACATGAACAAAAAAATTACACGGGGTAAACCACCCCCTAATTATGTATAAAATAGCAAAATAAGTCTAAAATTCAGGAAAAAAATTCGAAGAAAATACGTCTTGCATACATAAAAGAGGATAAAGGTATTTAGGTACTTTTAAGGGATAAACAGCATTGAAGAGGGTATCTGTCTCTGAACAAAAAATTTTTTTACACCATGAACATCGAATTACAGCAATATTAGTATGACCTAATACATCACGACGAGTTTTACAGGAATCACTGAAGCTGAAGTGCACCGGATTTTCAAATTTACCAGGTTTTTCTGCAATATATCCGCTTTTGTACCATGAATATTTAAAAAGATTAGTATTTCTTGGCGAGCTTAATTGATTATGCACCAAAGACTGAAGCTTAATAATATTATTCCTGATATGTAAATTGATATCGTAATTCATGAAAATAACAGAATCGGAAAAGTGACGAACATAATTTTTCCAAACTCTAAACCCAAATACATCTAAAGGTGCGGAAGCGAAAATCTTCATGGGCAATTTCTTGTTGTGCTTGTAATGCCCACCTGCGTATGTGTTTATCATGAATAATTAGCCCGTCATCAACTGCTTTTTTGAAAATCTCTGATGTAATGTCACTTATCCTAGCAACTTTTTCTCTATAAGTATCGCCTTTATGGAGAGCATGAGACCAACGTCTTAATTGTTTTACTGATAGATCTTTTCTGAATTTTTCCTGAACACTCTCAAGACTTAAATTTTTCTTCTTTCCACTTCTCCAATATTTGACTGTTCTTAATTTATAGTCGTATGATATTTCTTCCTCATCTTTTGTGCATCTATCCGTAGGTGAAAAAATAAGATCAGGAATATGGTGTTGAACATCATCCTCTATGATTTGTGCATCTAAATTTTTAAAAAGTTCTTTGAAATCTAAGGACTCTTAAACCATCTTCTTCACGCCGTTAAATTCTTTCATGGCATCCAACAAAATTGCTTCAAAATGTTCTTTCATTTCAATTTCCCTCATGTTTATTGGAGTTTCTTTCATATCTAATGTTTGGAATGTAGCAAGCAGTAAATTTATAACATTTGAAGGATTCAAAAAATAATTTTAGAGAAATAAACATTTTTTTTTACTAAAATAGTTAGATTTATTGGAGTTTCTTTCATATCTAATGTTTGGAATGTAGCAAGCAGTAAATTTATAACATTTAAAGGATTCAAAAAATAATTTTAGAGAAATAAACATTTTTTTTACTAGAATAGTTAGATTCACAACCGAGCAGATGAATTTTTAACTAAAATTATGAATATCCAACCAAAAAACGAACTTTTTACAAAATAGTGTAACTTTCAAGCAAGTTGTTAAGTTAAAAAAATTCTCAACGAAAAGTGGAACAGTTGCTATTTCGACCTAAAAAATTTGATTCTCAATAACAAAACAGTTGAAATCAACCAAAAAGACAGATTTTCAAGAAAATAGTTAAAACTTTAACAAAAACAGATTATTTGGCTTGAAATTTATAATATTAATTTTTTATGTTAAATATTAAATAGCGTCGGTTACTGGTATATTGTTTTTGAAGAAAATAATTTGACTCGGCCTCAAATTTTTTTCTCGTTGATGATTCGCTAAATTGTTTGTAAATTCTTCTTTTAGCATTTTTGTTGTAACAGTTTTAGCTTTTTCATAAGCAATGAGAGGGCAATGTTGTAAAGCTATTGTAAATAGGTTGCGTTATTTCTAACAATTTAGAGTATACATTTTCGAAGCATAAGTATGACAATCTAAAACAAAAAATTATCGAAATTATGAAATCGCCAAATATAAACAATTTTCGACTAAACAAATTATTTCGGTCTTGAAATAAAAACAAATATTGAAAGTTAAACAAAAAAAAATGATATTTATCGTCAGTTGAGAAATATGCCCCATGTAAAGGAAAAGAGTATTCTGATCGAAAAAATTGCACTACAATTTTTTTATTTGCTCGAACATTTTTGAAAATTTGGCCAAATTATGCCAAATTATTTTTAATTTTCAGAGAATGTTGATAATTTTAGGTAATTTACTATAACTGACCGTCAAATTCACCGAAAAATACGGAAAGTTCGGGTTTTCGGCCCATATAAAAAAACGGATTCTTTGGTACTCGGTTTAAAAATATATTGAAATATTTCAAATCACATGTAGTATTTTAAATTCAATTAAAATGTTATAAAATTCCTGATGATATATTTAAAAAATCATTAATTTTGTAGATCTTGAAATTAGGAAGATAAGCTTAATGGCTATAATAAATAAGATAATTAATAAACAATAACCCTCCCAAGTAGCTCTCGACGGCCGACGTGAACATGGACCAATGAGAAGAAAGATAAATAAAAGTATGTGCAGAAAAAAACTTAACTTTTTCATGGTGGCTAAATTAAGGATGATATGATGGTCCACCAATATATTTTTTTATTATAACATTCTAATGATGCCGCCATAAATGTCATCGCTAGAGAGCGCGACTTGACCATCATTTGTTTTTAATAATTTCCGAATTAAAGCGTTTAAAATTTAAGGATAATATATGAGATTATTTTGAATTTAAAGTGTTCCAATTCGAAATATTTTAAACCGGCAACATTTTAAGAAAATACAATATATCGACTGAAATCAAAAGAAACTAAATTTGTATCATTTCTGAATGGAAGAGTTTAAAATTGGATGATTTCAAAATGCAACAAAAAATCAAATCGAAGCTTTCAAAGTTCAAAACCTGCAAACTAAAATTGTTAAATTTATCAAATTTTTGTAGGAAAGAGTTGAAATTAATAATTAAATTTAATATTTTGAGCATTTTCTAGAACTACGAAAACCTAATTTTTATCAAATTAAGAAAATTATGATTTAACGTTAAAAATGAAAAAGTTATTAATTAATAGATTTTATGCTTTCACAATGATTCATTTTGATAAAAAGAGATATTTCGGGTTTCACTCGTGTAAAAAACTACCAATTGTTTGCCGACGTTTCGTGAACATTACAGTTCACATTTCATGGCTGACCTGAAACTGAGGTATCAGGTCATGTTGTTCTTAGGTATACTCTCTACGATGCATTATGTATTATATCCATTGTTTCTATTGATGTTATTAGGGTGTTTTAAGATTTCGATTGCTTCTCTATGTTTTCTTGGAAATTTGTTGTGCGTTTTTGCAATGACTGTTGTTTCACCAAATATAATGTTATATCCTGTTTCGATATGATGTTCAGTTATTGCTGATTGCGTGAAATGTTTTACGCTGGCTCACCGCTCTCTCGGTTTCTCCAATATAGACTTTTCCACAAGAACAAGGGATTTTATATACGCCTGGAACACTGAGGGGTGCCTTTTTATCTTTAGGGTTATTTAGTACGAGGGTAGTTCAATAAGTCCTTAGAATGAAGTATAAAAACAATTTTTTTTGGGTAAATTTTTTTTTATTTTTCAACATAATCTCCTTGGAGCTCTATACACTTAGCCAATCGCTTTTCAAGTTCTTTTAATCCTTCAGAAAAGTGCGTTTTCGGAAATTGCTCAAAATAAGCACTTACAGAGGCAATGACGTCTTCGTTGTCTGGAAATCTCTGTCCACCGAGCCATTTTTTCAAGATTGGAAATAAGAAAAAGTCACTGGG
>NC_046658.1:123221192-123230091 GCF_010883055.1 Belonocnema kinseyi
TTCGCAGGTGGTTTAAATATGATTTGGATGTTGTGTTTGTTGAGAATTCTTCCTATTTGTTCTGTGACACCTTGGATGTAGGGTAGGGTGGTGGTCATTTTTGTCTCTCTTTCTTTCGTAGTTCCCTCCTCAAACTTAACAGAACAGGAAAAACCCGCAATTAAATAACTCAATCAAAATAAAGATATGATAATATTACCCGCAGGCAAAGGCAATACAACAGTAATAATAAATAAAAAAGACTATAACAACAAAATCATGGACCTTCTAAATGACGATACATACAAAAAACTTAAAAAGGACCCCACAAAAACAATAGTCAGTAAAACAAAAACTCTTCTCAAAGACTCTAAACTTGACAGCCAAACAATATCTAACTTCATACCTACTAGTCACATCTCTCCAAGACTTGATTGGCCAATCAAGTTCGACCAGTCCCCTCGGTGTGGCGCTGTGGCCATACACAGGCATCGTAGAGAGTATACCTAAGAACAACATGACCTGATACCTCAGTTTCAGGTCAGCCCTGAAGATGTGAACTGCAATGTTTACGAAACGTCGGCAAACAATTCGTAATTTTTTACACGAGTGAAACCCGAAATATCTATTTTTATCAATTTCTTAATGTTAAACGTTTAAAATTAAATTATTCTAAAAAGATGTTTTAAATAAAAAGTAATTTCAAATGGGAAATATTAAATCATAAAATGAATACTACAGAAACTTGAAACTTACACAAATTCTAACTTCATTTAAGACTAAAAAAATTCTTGACACGAAAAATTGTTATATTAAAACTTTTTTGTACTCACAACCTTATAAATTTATATTAATTTAAGTTTTAATCGCTCATAAATTAACAATGTTTCAATTCTTAACTATACTTTTCAAAAATCAATCAATTCAATTAAGGTCAGTTCCAATGACAAATTAAAATGAAACATTTAGACAATAATTTCTCGAATTCAAGCCTTAAAATGAGCAGATTTGGAAACCAGGTATTGAATATGGACGGTTTTTTTATTTTAAAAATGTTCGAAAGAGTTCGACATTTCAAACTCAGTTTAAAAAAAAAACAATTTTTCTATTGAAAAAATTGAATAATTTCTTTAAATTTAATACTCCTAATTTTAGAATTCTGAATTTTCCAGGTAGAGACTATATCTTCAATTTTTTGTTATCAACATCTTCAATTTTGCGATTAAGATTTAAATGGTTTATTATCAAAAAGTATAATTGAAAATTTTTAAATTGTCAATTTCCAAACGATTTAAATTTACTTAAAGTAATTTAAGTAGTTTAACTTTTGCGATAAACGTTGAAACGGTTGAACTTCGGAAAGTATAATTGACCATTTAAAAATTGCTAATTTCTGAACGATTTAATTTTTAATATAAATTTGTAAGGTTTTGAGTACGAAAAAGTTTTATTTTTACAATACGTCACGCTATTATTTGATTTAGTTTCAGATGAAGTTCGGAATTGTTTGAGTTTTAATTTTCTGGAGAGTGCACTTAATTTAGTAATATTACCAATTTAAAATCACTTTTTATTTCCAATGTTTTTAGAATAATTCAATTTTTGAGGTTTAGAATTTAAAATCGCTTTTTTATTTAAATTTTAAACAAATTAATCTAATCAGTCCTTATATATAATCATAATTTTTTATAATTTAAGAAAAATTTAGATTACTAGAATTTCCAGTTTTCTATTACAGTTCAAGTCCAATAACTTGCTATCTAATAAGTGTAGACTCACCTTAAAACGTTATTACACGTACGGCACGCACGCTACTTGTCCGAAATACCTCTAATTTTCTGCCCCTACAGCCCTGAAGTTGGAAAGTTATCGGACTTGGATTGTATTCAATTTTGAATACTTTTAATTAGAAATTCTACAATCTTCATTCCTCTACATTTTAAATGACAGACAAACTAAAAAAAACTCCATTTTTAACCTGATTTATAAAATCGATAGAAGAGCCAGTTAATGGTATTATATTCGGCAGCTTTATAATTAGAAAAATTGATTTATTTTTTGCTGCAGAATTAAGCATACAGTCCGGAGCCGAATCCGGGTCCAGTCCCAGGTGTAGGTTGTCTGTTCCTGCCACGTCGTCTCTTCCCACAAATATGTCATTATTGCCAGGTAAAATTCATGCCAAGACACATTCAAAATAGGGTGAATCAAATTGGATAACGCGCATATTATCTCGGTGAGCTATATAAGTATTTTTCATAACATGAAAAAAATTCAAGATAGATAACTTTCTTAAAGGTTGCAAATGTTTTGATTTCATTTGATTAAAAAAAATATAACCTGGAATTATTAATTGGAATAATTGAATTAAAAATACCCTAAAATTAAAAAATTAACCAAGCTTGTCATTAAAATTAATTCTTTACTTTTTTGCAATATATACGCATATAAAAACTGATACTGGCAATGAGCTAAAACCAACAATTAATAAGGTTCAGGCAAACAATAAATTCTAAGAAAAAAATTATTCTTTATTTTGTTATAAAATGTAAAAAGCTTTAAAATTGAATCTTAAAACCCATTAAAAGTTTCTCGATAAATCTGAAAAACCTTAAAGATTTTCTTGACTTTTCGACTGAATTAAATAAGTGTTTCGACAAATAGAATTATTTATTTTCTACTAAACTTCAATGACTCACCTTACTCATATTAAAATTGAATTATATTTTTCCTAAGAATAAGCGGAATTATTCTTAATTAGATCTATAGAGACATTCCCTTACATTCCCTGATCAGTTCAAAAATCCGTGACCCATATCAGTCTAATATTACACTAAACTGAAACATATTTTTTGTTTAAAATTCAACTCGTTTATTTAAAATTCTTATTTTCAATTTATAAATACATCTATTATCATAAAAAATTAATTTTTTTTATTAAAAAGAAAAATGCTTAGTCAAGAATTAATCTTTTTTTGCTTGAAAATTCATGTATTTTGCTGAAAACTTTTCTTCTTTGGTAGGAAATTCATTTATTGGTTACAGCTAGCCGAATCAAAAACATGTTCAAGCCCACCATGTAATTTGACATAAATCTATCTTTTTTCCACATTTATAAATTTATTAGACCCCTTAGTACATCTACCAGATATTTAATACTTAGAATTCACCTTTTTTTGGTTTACTTCCAATATCTCGGATGCTCATTCGAGAGCCATTCACCATCACGTATTACAAGATACCACTGCGAACTCTGATCAAACAACATTAAGAACATCTTGAAGATAAACTCAGACTAGTTTGGACTGATATAGTGTAGAACTGTCACCGCAACTTTGCTGAGGCTACCCCATACTAATAGTCATAGACTTCCGTTGCCGTAATCTTCCTTACGTAAAGGTGTAACAGCCGGATGACCAAAATAACCTTCAGAATTGCTGTTGGTGTCGTTTTCATAGCAGGAGTGATAACAAAGTGAAAACCCCTTTGGAGGCTTTTCAGTTGTTAAATAGTACAGATTATGTCAGTTATTGACGAACGGACTTTTCATACATGTGCCATTGCGTGGCTGATTATCATTGTATATAACCAATAAGCGATCCTGAATGTTAAGCCTTAGTTTTTCCCTCTTGCTCATTTGCATACCCAAGCAGCCATGTTAGATTTTTTTACCATTGCGTTCACATGGAGTTTTCAGATTAACTCAAGGCAAAATAATACTCATAAATACTTCGTTTTTTTGAAAATCCTGCTTCACTACCGTAGAATTTTAGATTTCAAAGGTCGCCTAGTCACTCACTAGGTGCTTGAAAGAACTCCTCCCTAGGAGAATTCCCTTGGAACTTTGGCTTTCACTTTATTAGCATGTAGCGAAGTATGTACCGTTATGCTTTTTAGCATGGTGTGCATTTAACCCTTTACCGTGTCACTAGATCAATGTGTATCAGCAGAACCGTATATGGATTCAATCGAGATCTTACTAAATGCTCTCACTATCCCTAGAATCGCTGCAATTGCCAGTACACCTTTTCGCATTGAAAGGCAAATTGATTCTCATTGAGAGGTTCTTCCTTTATAATTTGCTCTTTAACTTAAAATTCCGTTAATTTTTCTAGTGTTTTCAGTACGAATCAGGCCAAGCTGACCGGTTTAAACGATTTTTTCTCATAGTAGGTTTCAGGCTCTCCAATCAAGGATTCCACCAGGGTGCGTCCCTGGTTGTTTTCATTAATAAGACGAAGACAACTTTCCAAATGCACTCTGTTCATATCTTTCTGTAATATGTCGAGAGCAAATTCTATTTCTCCGATAGATTTCATTTTGCCCAGTAGAGCACCTAAAAAACTGTTGCGATCCTCCCAATATGTTCCGTTTTGTTGCTTCATGATTTCTATACCTTTAAACATTATGCCTACTGACTGACCAGAATACGCATATCTGTCTATAACTCCATATAGGGACGCATCCGGAGATACAATCAACCCTTGAACACTTCGCTGATACTTATCGAACTCAACGCCAAATCAATTACCTCGCGACATCTAGATGTCATGAAGGTAGGTGTATTTCCCTGATTCAGTAGAGTTATATCAGTAGTTTACAGGTAATAAAATAAAGAATCAGCCCTGTCATTCATGTCCTTACAACAAGACTACTATCGGCGACAAAATAATAGGCATCTACCTTTGAAGCTTCAAAAATCAGCTGAAAAAATGCTAGCGTAATAAAAAAAATAGTCATATGAAAGTTAAAAGTGTTCTATAGAAATAAACTTAAAGATTTTTATATAAAAAGTGTTTGTGCTCTGCAGACTGAAAAATGTAACAAAAGTAAGGATTTTCGGGTACATTTAAGTACAGCAACTTTAGAGCCTTATTTCTAATACGACCGCTCGTGCCTTTCTTCGACCCGTGGTTCTGAATATTTAGGTGGCATCTGGCCATGGGTCGAAAGAAAGACACGAGCAGTCGGCATTATAAAAAAAAGTTTCCCTCCGGCTTTATGACACTTGTTTTCCAACAAAAACAAAAATGTATAAGAATATCGCGTATTTCACAAAAACTAAGACTATCACATCCTTCCAGGTGATTGAAAATAACTACAGAGCCTATCCATTACAGTTTTCAGTTTGAATCGCTTTAATATCTTTATAAGAACTAAAGATAGTATAGTTTCATATTTTTGTACTTTTAAGCAACAATTTTTATTATTTCTTAAATTTCTCAAGTGCAATTGGTTCACAACAGCTTTCCTCAAACTCAGGAATTTTGTCAAATTTTCCCATCGCCCTTGTATAAGAAATAATGCTATAAACTTGCCTGTTCTTAAATTTACTCGAAAATACCTACTTTTTTACATTTTTCAATCTGCAAAGCACAACCAATTTTTTACATAAACGTCTTCATACTCACTTACGTAGAACACTTTCAACTTTCATATGACTTTTTTTTATTGCGCGAGCATTTTTTTTGGCTGAGTTGTTAAGCTTCAAAGGTAGATGCCAATCATTTTCTCGCCGATAGTAAGGATGTGCGTTAATATCACATCTGATAACCAGTGGCTATTCTTTAACGCAGCAATAGTCTACCAGACTTCACCATTCCTCAGATGGTGGATCTCGGGAGTCGAAGTGTAGGTACGCTTAGGTACGCTTAGTGTAGGTACCCCTATAAGAACTGACATGAAGTGCTGCCCTAGGTGGTTCACGGAACTATCATAAATGCGTGATGCGCTCTTGTTTCACTGTTAAATGTCTGCTTAAGATGGCAGATGCTTCTTTAGCGTGAAGGTTTACCTGGATAAAATTCAGTCTGTGACAGGAGGATATCTAATGACCATTTTAATTTTCAGTTCTCTCGTCCACCTTTTCCGTTTGCTGTCGATCACTTTGATCTTAGCTCCCATCTAAGGTTGTAATCAGCTAACTGATTTAATGAGTTTAAGTTCGGGAGACTTCGGTTGAAAAAATGACGATAAAAGTAAAATTTCTGAGGCAGCAGTCTTTAAATCTTGATATGACTTCTCAAGGTTGCACGCCAAGGATTTTCTCCTCTAATTCAATTTCAATATCTCCAGGTGGTCGATATTGAGTTTGGTTATGGGGAACACCTCGGTGATCCTCTTTTGAGTCCCTGTCTTTCTAGCTGTTACGTCCGATTGATTTAACAATTGGCGTGTCAACTTCTTCCTAACAGCTCCCGAAAATTTAGCTTGACGTGGTTTGCTGTTTGGTTAGAACCCGCGGTATTAGTTTCGCTCGGGTTACTCATAGATGGTCCACAGACCCGCGCTTGCAGAGATCAGGGAATTTTACTCTGAGAGGTCGCCCAGTAGCCCAGAGACACAGTATTGGTCACCAAATCTTGGTATCGTTTGGTCGTCGACACGGTACTTCAGGTCTTGGCTTAGGCAGCAGTTTCGGGAATAGAGAGCCAACAGATTTTCGATGCATAGTCGAATTCATGCTGATATTTCCACCCTACTAACCATGAAGAGGCTACAGGCAGGCCCTAAAAAACCTCCATGTATTTTCTTGTAACTTAGTTTTTAGGCGACTTGAGTAAGAAGCACCAGTACACGTCGGCAGAGGGTGCGAGCACCACGTCATCGACATACTTAAACGCAAAATAAACGTTATGCATATTGCAGGTTGTCAAAGTAATTCACAAATACATGAATATAGACAGAAGGTATTCAATTTTTATTCTTGGCTTTCAAAGCGACTTTATTCATTAAATGATGTATTTAGACTGTGCTTGTGTTGTCGTTTACGTGGCGCCGTCGTTGTATAAATTATATAAATAATATAATATTAAATTTTTATATATATATATATATATACTATTATTAATATACAATGGCACACTTATATAATTATTTTTAGTTGAAAACTAAATGGAAAAATAACTGTTCTATTTTTGGTTGGAAATTAATGTTTTTTAATTGTAAATTTACAAGTATTGTTGAATATTTAAGTATTTGGTTGAAAATTTATTTACCTTGTTAAAAATGGAAGACTTTAACTTGCAAAGTAAATTTAGACATGTGTTTTAATACACATACTTGCGTTGGATTTTACACATATGACAAAATGGGCATTCTAATAATTAATATTAGTTGAGGACACTTGAATAAGACGCAATTCCAAATACAACTCTATTCATTCTCTTGTACATGTCTTCCACGTAGGATAATATAATTAAAGAATATTTTATTTATCACAAAATTTGCATAGAACTTGTTATTCATGCAAACAGAACTGAAATTTATCCAAAAGAAAAATTAAAAATTGTTTTACACTTATAAAGACAAAAAATATCAACATTTTAGTGAAGATATAAAAAATGTCGATTTTTTGGTTCAACTTCCTTTGCTTTTGAAAAATGGAATAGAAACATCTAACTCTTAAAAAGTAGCAATATTGACTTGCCTAAATAATTTTGAAAATGCAATGACAAAGCAGACAATTCCAATTTCTTATTTGAAATTATAATTTTTCGAACTCGAAAAGAGAAGGGACAATTCTCTTGCACCCTATCCCTTTCCCAGCTTTATGTTTTTCACAAATGTCAAAATTATTTTATTTCAAAAATTAGGATCAAAAAGTTTTTTGTATTCATGCATCAACTTTAAATTATGTCGATGAAAAAAGTTTTTCTGTTTAAAACAGATGTTTCAAATATTATAAATGAGCATAACTTCCTTATTGTTCAATAAAGTGTATTAGTATTTCAGGTGAATCAATTTGTCTCCAATCAAGGAATTTTTCCGTTGTTGCATCAACTTCAAATTGTATTAATCAAAAAAGTTTTACTATAAAAAACCGTTTTTTCCTCGATATAATGCATTTATAGCTTCGTCACTCTTTAACGAAATGTATAAATATTATAGGTTAATCGATTCGCCTCGAACTACGGAACTTTTTTTATTCAACCATTAACTTTAAACTATGTTAATGAATAAAGTTTTATCATGAAAGCAGAATTTTAAGGTATCATAAAGTTCTGAATAAATGCAATATATATCGTGAAACATCCCTTGGTCAGTTTTTTTGTTAAAAATCAGACAAGATTTTACTATTTTCAGTTTGCAGTGGAGGGACATAACGAAACTTTTGCAATGTTTACTACTTCGAGAAGTAACTAGCAACTGCATTTCGCACTACAAAATTCATTGGAATACAATTCAAAAATGTTACATTTATTTCAAAAAAGGTTTGAAGTATTTACAAAGCTCTGTAATATACCAGCAAACAATGTATTATTATAGCCACTTACTAATTTTGGTATAAGAAAATTCTGAATTTCTTGCAATAATATCTATAGAAAAGATTGCAATATTCGTGCGCACTGATTTAGTAAGCGACTTAGTAAAAATTGGTGCACTCAGATTAGCAGAAGAAAAAAAATCCAACATACGCGCCGCGTCGCGTTGAAGATTACGACGACACACGTATCCTTTACACAACCATACGACGTAAATGTACAAATGATTATATATAGTTTATACATTTTTATATACATGCAGGTATATTATATTACAAAACTGAAACAGAAAAATATGATTAGAATAAAGCTGATGGGAATCGAACACGGGTCCCCGACGCGGCAGCATAGCGATATTCCATTCTGCTAAACTAGATAATGAAATCAAGAAATTTATCGCCCTTATGAAGTAAATGCTAGCACTTAAATTGCTTTCCATTAAATTATTCATTAATTGTTCACAGTGATGACGTTTTAAAAATTCTAAGCACTATATCTAAACGTAATCAAATATTATAATATCGAAGACTTCAAAATAATTTCAAACCAAATTGAGTCTTAGCAATGAGGAAATAAGTAGACGTAGAAATGATTATAGACGCGAAAACAGGATACTTAAACGATTAGTTAAAGAAAGTAAAGATACAATTAGAGCA
>NC_046658.1:123230191-123265479 GCF_010883055.1 Belonocnema kinseyi
CCCATCCACACACTACTCCTTTCCCCTGCCGAGTGAGTCACGCCTACCCCGAAAGGGAAATGGCTTAATGGTGTAATAATAATAATAATAATAATAATAAATTTAAAGAATTTCAGTGGAGCGTTGGTCGGCTGACATCGTTTACGCTCGGCTGCACTCGGCCCAACGCTAGGCTCGCTTACTAATTCACTTACGAATATTCGAGAGCAATCTTCCGAATTTGTCTTATCCCATAATACAAAAAATAGAAAGTGTCATAGTATAATTCATATTCCTACAGACAATAGCAATTCCTCTTACAAATTTAGTCTTTTATGTTAAGTTAGGTACTTATTACTTCTACTCTTTTTATATAATTTAATTATGTCTCTACTAATTAATCCTATCTAGGATTTTACTATAAACAATACTAAGACTTCATATTATCAATAGGAAAATTCATATAAGAATAGCATAGCTTACGATTATTGTATTAAAATATACGAATTATCGCCTTGGTCCCCCGATTTTAACCTAATTTAGTAATTTTTCCAGTGCAAAGTTTCTCAGCGTAGTTGTAAAAAAAGGCATTGCATTAGACATTGTTAAAATGAGGAATGTTTTATTAAATGAATTCAATGTTTTTTGAAAATATGACCATTACAAAAGCTTCCATATATTCGTTGCTGTGTCATTCTGGTCATTTTGGCAAGAAATCACAATGTACCCAAAGTTATCGCTGCTGCATTTCGCGGCGGGAGGCTGATGATCTCAAATTCTGTTAAATATCTGGGAGTTATCCTAGATGTCAAACTGAACAGGCCGAAGCACCGGGAGGCACAAAGCAGGAAATTTGTCATGTCTTTTTGGAAGTGCAGGAGAGCCTTTGGGTTGTGGTGGGGTCTAGGGCCAAAAATTCTTGCATAAGTCTAATCTGCTATCCTTAAGCCAAGGCTTCTGCATTCGAACGCATTTTGGTGGCCAACGGCAAATCCTAAAACAATTCAGGATAGGAGGCTGTTACGTCGCAACAATTAACTTTTATAATTTTTAATAATAATGTTTATTAATTTTCATTTGCGTTTGAGCAACTCTCTCAATCTTGAACCGTCTTTACTTTCGTATTCTTTAATTTCGCCTTGTCAGGTTTATTATTTTATAACTCCGTAGAGCGCATAGACAGCCTGCAAATATACTTAAGAACCTTTTAAGCAGATGTTTAAAATTGTCAGAATCTTTCAAACTGTTCCTAGATTTTTACCTTTACTGCTGTAATCCTCGACCAAGTTATAAGATAGTTTCTAATTTCGGAGTTTGATGCTTTTATTGTTTAGGCGTGCTTCTATGACACGACTTAGGATTTAGTCTCCAACCTTCCTTAAACAAATTTATGACACCGACTCGCCGAACAGCTCACGCGTGACCCCAGGTTAACACCTTCTTTTTAGGTTTTCCGAATTCGATGTCGATGTCGATGATGAATGATTCCGAAGTCGATGACCGTTCTCTGTACCAATCACAGGTAGCTTAAGAAACTTGCGTCACACCTTCTGTAAGGGAAAATTACCCCCAAACGCACTTCAACTTGACGAGGCAGACAGATACTACTTAGCTTCCGAACGAAACACAGACTTAAACCGAGCGCGAACTTCTCCTATGTATTTTTTATTAGAATAAATTTTATTTATTTTAAAAACAAAAATTTCATTCTTTTCAATTACACATTTACTCAAAAACAGAGGCGATAAATTCAGTGCTAGAATTTAGGGCTTTGGCGGGAATTATGAGGACTATGCCCAAAGCAGCGATAGGATGCATGCTCTCTGTAGAACCCTAACACATCATTCAATAAGTCCCGAGACTAACCCAGAGATGGTGCTAGTAGTACCAAACTAGCCACGTTTTCCTAGAGTGCGAACCTTCACATGAAATGTGTAAAAATTTTACGTGGATTGGACCACAAACAGCAGAGTTGTCGAGGTTAGAATAAAGTCACTTTGTGATTTGTTTGAAAAATGGAACAAAGCGAGTTTCGCGTGTTGATTAAACATTGTTTTTTAATGGGTAAAAACACCGTAGAAGCCCAGCAGTGGCTTGAAAAACGTTACTCGGACACCTCTCCATCCAAATCAACGATTTGTCGGTGGTATGCTGAGTTTAAACGTGGTTGTACGGGCACAAACGATGCGGAACGTTCGGGTAGGCCATTGGAAGCCGTTACACCGGAAAATGTAAGTGAAGTTTTAAAAATCGTAATGAAAAATCGCAAAGTAAAGGTCTGTGAGATTGTAGAAATGACACAGATATCATCTGGAAGCGTATTTACAATCCTGCATGAAAAATTGAGCATGAAAAAGGTTTTTTCCAAGTGGGTGCTGCGATTGCTTTCAATGGACCATGCCACAAGTCCATGAAAACAATGGCAAAAATCAACGAGTTGGGCTTTGATTTACTTCCCCACCCCCCGTATTCGCCAGATTTAGCCCCTAGCGACTACTGGCTCTTTGCTGATCTCAAAAAAATGCTCCAGGGAAATAAATTTAGCTCGAATGAGGAGTTCATTGCCGAAACTGAAGCCTATTTTGAAACAAGGGATAAATCTTTCTGTAAACATGGTATAGAAATGTTGGAAAAGCGTTGGAAAGATTGTATCACTATTAAGGGATATTATGTTGATGAATAAAAATGATTTTTGAAAAAAAAAAGTTGTTTTCGTTGTTAGTCTCGGGACTTATTGAACGATGTGTTACATGTAGCGATAAAGGCAAGGAAAACTCACAAGATGAGCCACCTGGCAAGAGTAAATAGATAGATTCGTGGGACTAGGCACACTAGGCTCCCAAGCGACACCAGCACACTGCTGATTCTAGAGATGAGGCTGGGTAAAATAACATAACGCTTCAAGATTATTAAAAATTTCAGCGTCTGCACCTCAAAGAGGGATATGTAGAGATGAAATTGTAAACTATTCCTTCAAGAGGAAATCTGGAATATAGATAGGTTTAAAGAAGAGGGAGGGTCAGAAGTGGGAATCTTTTACAGCTCGAGAAGTAGGGGTATAGGCATCCCGATTAGACGACATGATACTGCCCTTTAAGACCTTTAGGTGAAGGTCCTGGTCGTCCTCCGTTGTGTTGAAACGATAAAAGAAGAAACCACTGCTGGCTGGCAGATTATGATCTGATCCGATAGCCAAGTGACATTAACTGCAGTTAAGAAACAGATGTAACATCAAAACTGATTTGGGAATGCAAAATGACATTCACTTAACTTGCAGAAAAGAACAAGGTGGCTTATATATGGGTTCTTGGTCACACAGGGACCCAGGCCAACGATAAGGTGGACCAATTGGTAAAATTCGGCGAAACAACTGAATACATAGAACCGGAACCGAAGTGGGACTAGCGTATTGTGGCATCGGTATAACCACCGAAAGCTAAATCCGAAAAAAGTGGGAATACTGGGAACAAATCTAGGGTTGCGGAAAGGCGAAAACCATCCTGGGCTATACGTACAGGATGGACAGAGCCAGGGAAATCCTGGGCGGCAGGGACATCCTGCTCGGCTTATGCCAATGCCCGGCATCAGGTATGCTCAGGCAGCGAACTAATGCGACTCATTTTATGAAACCTGAGAAAATTATAATGCAATTAGTTATTGATATGCTAGGCTTCACCATGACGTCTGGGGTCAACTAATGAGGGCGAATAGTTAAGGGTATGGCACAATAGACTTTAAAGCTTGAGCGTCAGGGAAGCTCCAAGCGGCTTCTTGTCAGCTTTCAAACTAAACTAAACTAAACTTATCAAAAATAATATTGTTATATGTTTCAATAATTGATATTTTTGTTGTTGAAAAGTCAAACTTTCCTAAAACTTTTTGTATAAGTGTTAGGATATAAAACTTCCAGAAATAGGAGAGGAAACTGTGAATCTAAAAAATCACTTTCCGAATAAAAAAAATTGATTATTAGAGACAGAGATTCACAGCCCTATATGGGGAAATTAACATTGTTCCCTTACCCTAAAATGATTGGTGTACCAAGATTAGTTTGGAAGATATTACTCACTAAAGGTATCTGTTCAAAAAGTAATTAGATTGACATTACATTATATTTCCATATCCACGGATGCTTTAACAACCATCAGATTATTAGACTTACCATGAAGAATATTACTCAGTATTCTATCAAACAGAACATTGAATATAGATAATAGTATATTGCATAGATACTTTTTAGAAGTTTCCATTTCCTGATTTAGACAAAATGAGCGGATCGACTGCACTTTCCGCTTACCTCCAATTTCCTCGATTAAGATTTACGAATTGCATTTTTACATGTTTTTAGGTTTTTTAGCAAGAAAATTTGACTTTATTCAATAAATGATGTATTTAGACTAATGAATTTAGATTATTAAATTAAACAAACATCAATATGCGTCACATTTATTTTGCTTTTGAGAGTGTCTGTATTATCAATGAAAAGGCATTCAATTGTCAATCAATAACTAGTAAGTACGTTATGTTGCTTGAGGTAATGTAGCCTAATTACAAGTTTCACAAACTTAAACTAACATTTAACAATTTCAAATAAATTAAAAAATTGAAACAATCGCATTCTTGTATTAAACTTTTTTTTTCACATTTTTCATTTCTATAAACTTCTTTTAATTAATATTTACTGCCCCAAATAAATATACTTTCATTAAACAATAAGTAGTTTTCGACTACCGAATTAGTAAATATTTGGAAAAATAGAATAAGTAGTTATCTACTAATCATTAGTTACCGAGTTCTCTTTGATTGCATTAGTGAAATTTCACTACCAATCAGAGAAATTTCACTAATTTAGATTTAGAGGGAAGGTCACGAAAAATGATAAATCTACCGCTTTTCGCCTAAAATGGCAGCAATTTATCCGACTATATCAGGAATAAAAAAATCATCAATTTCTACTTCATTTTTATTCCAATTAGGTTCACCGGCCCGTCAACATTCTAATGAACATTCTCCTGTTTTTGCTCATCATAACAAACCATTTTCGCTTAGTTTTCCCCAAACATCTGGAGAAGCAAGCAGGAAACAGATACAAAAACTTGCTTTTGATTATAAGTAAACATCTTCATGCACAGTTACCTAATTTTGAAAATTCTTTATTCTATAGTCGGAAAAATATAAGACCATCGAGATTTACAGATTTCAAGATTGTAACCTATGGTTTTAGGGTCACATTATACAGTGAAAACCAATTTTCATGTTAAAACTGTTTTTCTTAAAAAAAAAAGAAAATTATTCTCTCTGAGGGTGTTTGCACGGCCGACCGCACGCAATCTTTCAAAATGGTTGAGGGAGCTAAAAAGGGGTTACATGCTGAGAGATGTTGGAGAACTGGGTAATAGGTCCCGCCATTACCCAGTCCCGCAACTTTGCTCCCACACAGTTCATTGATCAATCTCTCTGGCGACCACCCCAGGCGAAGAATTTCACAAAATCATCATGTAAAGCTCTCCACCCGGGCCTATTAGTATATCATTTCTTTTGTTTCAGGCTTCATTCGCTCTACTGTCAATCTTAATTATGCATATATTTAAACTACTTGTCAACACATTTTTCTCCTATCATATCTCTTTAGATTCCCTCATGTCCATGTACTTTCTTATGAAAGGTCTTATGTTTCCATGAATTCTTATATCTCTTCGAATTAGTGTCCCATTCAAATATTATAACCATTCTTCCCTCGATCTGTCTCTGGGCACGCTGCCATTTACTTCATCTCGAGATTACAATTAATTCAGACGTCACATGCTGACGATCTTTTGCTTCCCTTGGCACTTAAAGAATGGCCACTACTTGCAGAAATATTAAAAAAAGATGGGCTCGCTTATTTAGAATTGAGTACGAAAAATAATATATTTATGATTCGTCTAATTTTAAATGTAAGTTCTAAACAAAAATGTATTTTAGTATTACTATTTCGTTCAAACTGCCATTAAGTGGAGGTCGAAAGAACCGAATTTGCAGCACACAATTTATTGCCCAGGAGGAGAATATAATTCTGGAATTTTCGTGGCGGTATCTTCTGTAAGTATCTTTATAATGAAAATGGATTGCATATTTTTTAATATGTGTAGCCATTAAAACAGAAAATCTGCAAATTAACAGTAATTTGTTTCCATTTTGTTGTGCAATATTCATTTCTAATAGGATTTTTCAGTTTTCAGTTTATCATGTGATAACTTTTGCCCGCGAGGGCATCGAGAAACTTTTATACAGGGCTATGACAGAAACTAAAATCATTAAATGGACCGCAGATGTTAGGTTCCCGGCAATCATTAAATCTCGTATTATTTCCGCTGTTGAGTCTATCACTGAGACTTTAAATCACACAAAGGGGACAGAAATAGAGTAGGAGAAATCCGCAAACGTGCTGTTCAAGTCTAAGTAAGAATCTGCTGCTATCAATATTCGGTAAGATCATTTCCAGCTTATGAAAGAATTAGCATGACTGAATTTAAATTTAAATTCAAAAAAATTAAATGTGATTAAAATCAAATTTAAAATCCTGATTAACGTCCAATAATCAAATTAATGTGCAAAAATCCTGAAAATGAAACCAAGAATCCCACGACCAAATTTGGACCATGACCATAACATGTTCCTATTGAAATTTAGAAAAAGATCAAGAAAAACATTTTTTTTCTCCTAAAAAAAAAGAATTTTCCTTTTTGGACACAAATTAAAAAAAGGGGGAGGAATCATGAGAAAGCAATCAACCAAATCCCCTTCCTTATTTTTTTTCGTCTTTTTTATGTTTATTATTATCAAATCGCAACAAAAAACAGCTGTAAAATATAAAAACCAACGTTTCGGCACTCATACAACACCCTTATCAAGGCAAAAATACAGAAATTCAAAAAATAAATAAATAAAAAATACCCAAGCGCAGACAGGAACAGCACCAACACCAGGATGCTATCTTCCAAGGAGGAACATTTTTTCTTTTTTTGAAAAAATATGGTTTTTCTTTATCTTTTTTCGAATTTCCATAGAATTATTTTATGGTGGTTGTCCAAATTTGATCGTTGTATTCTTGGTTTTACTTTCAGGAGTTCTATACATGAATTTAAATTAGGCTGGACACCTTAAACTCGGAGCAAATGTCGCTATTCCTTCTGACGCCACAAAACGCACAATTTCTGTGATAAGGTCATCGACAAAGGACCTACGAACATTGTAAAAAAAATCTATAATTCGTATTACACAATCTTTAAAATCTTTAATTTAGGCCAATAAAACTTGAAAAATATGTCAGGGTTTTCGAAATACGACCCAAAATATTGCACCGTGTCTGTGCGGAATTACAATCGCTTTAACAGCAAGTATGGCGGTCTGCGGTGTTCGCTACACTTATTTTATTCGTCACATAATAATTTGATGCAAAATCCTGCTAAACAAAACAAAAATCCAACGACCAAATTTGGACCACAACGAATAAACAAAAACCAAAAATCGTATTGTAATCTGAAAAAAACAAATAAAATTTTCGGACAAAAATAAAAAAAGAAGAAAGAAAAATGAGAGGGCAGCCAACCACATCCCTTTCCTTCTCTTTTTCCTTCTTTCCTCTTTTTTATTTTTATTATCATCAAATTACAATAAAATAAAATAAAAATAAAATAAATAAATAACATTTCGTTACCAACGTTTTGGTGCTCGTACAGTAACCCTTATCAAGGCAAGAAAAATTTAAGTGGAAGAAATTGACAGCACTCACGAACAGGTGCTCTCTCTCTGATACACGAGAACCGAACGAGGGTCAGCAGGCCAATCCGCTGCAAACACAATCCAAACATCTGTCACAATTACATCAGAAATAGAGAAAGTAAAAGAAAAACAGAATTCATGAAACAGCCACGTTAAATGTAATTAATCCTATTAGCATAACTTTTGTTCAGCTTATCCAAATCGGTTTTTGAATTAATAGATAACTTTTTATGTTTTTTAATATGAAGCATTTCCATGAATTCCCTCTCTCTCATTATTTTCACTATGCAAAATTTGAACATTATCCCAATCAAACTCATGGTCAGAATCAACAAATTCCTTTGTATGTCTGGCAAGAACACTCTTATAACAGTGTCCTAAACGAACATCACTTTTGTGCTCCTCTATCCTAGTATTGAGAAGTCTGCCAGTCTGTCCCACGTAATTCATCTTACAGTTCCTGCAAATGATCTTATAAACAACACCACCCTTTTCAAAATTATCTAAAGGATCTTTACAAAAAGTTATCACCGAATCCATTTTAAATGGAATGCGGAAAATAGTATGAATTAAAATTTTTTTAAACATAAGTTCAATAGTTTTAGAAATTTGACCAAAAAATGGAAGAAAGAAAGTATTAAACGAACTATATTCCTTTAAATCTTTCTGATTGTCTACAAGCAAATTATTAATCTCTTTGTTTTTGATTTTTTGAACTCTAATTGCAATATGTTTCTCGATTAACTTTTTTGGATAATGATTCCGAAAAAGGATATTCCTAACAATATTCAAATTTCTTGTATGAAAGGAATAATAGGACAAACCTAGAGCTCTGTGTGCCCTGTTATACAACGCTCTAGTCTTTTCACGGAGTTTATCCATGTGGGTGTTCTCCCATTCTGCTCCTTTCCTCGTTCGGTTATCGGATATTAGGGAGAAAGCACCTGTTCGCGAGTGCTGTCAATTTCTACTGCTTGAATTTTTCTTGCCTTGGTAAGGGATACTATACGAGTACCGAAACGTTGGTAATGCAATTTTTTTTATTTATTTATGTTTTTTTATTTTATTTTATTGTAATTTGATGATAATAAAAATAAAAAAGACGAATGAAGTAAAAAGAGAAGGAAGGGGATGTGGTTGGCTGCCTTCTCATTTTTTTTCCTCTTTTTTATTTTTGTCCGAAAATCTTATTTGTTTTTTTTCAGATTACAATAGGATTTTTGTTTTTTTTTATTCGTTGTGGTCCAAATTTGGTTGTTGGATTCTTGTTTTGTTTAACAGGATTTTGCATCAATTTCATTATTGGACGTTGAATGGAATTTTTAATTTGGATTTTGGTCTAATTTAAATTTCTTAAATTTTCATTATAATTTATCGTTATTTTGAATTTTGATGTTGATTCAGAGAAAAATCAACTTAAGAAGAAAATACTATAATTTCCAGTTTAAATTAAATGGTATTTCAGTGATTTGTCCTAATATACTGAGCACTTAAGTAACTGAGAAGGTCCATTAACACATTAGAGACAAATGCATAATTGCTATTGTAAATCATAAAGAATATAATTAATATGACTAAGAATGTCAGATTATTATACCTAAGTTTTATTACTATAAAAATTCGAATGAAACAATTGGCTAAAAGAGTTTATGCAAATTGCGTTTCAAGAGAAACGGCATTGACGAGTTATCGATGAGCGAATTTTAATAGTGTTTCTTTCAAATTTTAGCAGGGTGCATGAAGGATATAATTTGGACAGAATTAAACCATCTCACGTGCCTCTAATCCATTCTTTGTGGGATGGTCGAGATCCGAAACGTCCATACTATTATCAAGAGAAAATAACGAACTCCTCTCCTGGGCTTTATAAGAAGAATATGGTGAAATCTGTGTGGTTCATACGATCGAAAAATGCAGAAGAATAGGCTTATCAAAAAAAGTTACAAATGTATTTTCAAAAGCATTAACAGAAAATGAAGTAGACTCGTTTTCATTCATAGTCAGAGGAAATTCGGCTTCCGAAGGAATGTTTTTATCCATGAATTGGAAAGTCAAGAAACGAATTTATTGGATTCAAATGAAAAAATGTAGCAGCATCGCGAAATATCATAAAATAGGTTACGCTATAATCATCATAAATTCGGAGTCTTATTGGATAACTTGATATTTACTGAACATAATGAAATATATATATCGATAATGATCATACTATTAGTGCTAAAGGGTATACATATACTTACTTGTCTACATTGTTAGATAAATAATTCTTCATTTACACCAAGTGTCCATTTCTTTTAGATCTATTTCTATTTTTTATCGCATGGTATTTCCTCAATCGATGTTTTCTCAAAATGTAGCAATTTGATTAAAAAATGATATAATAATTAAAATATGCATCTCTGGGATTGGACCAACTTTTTCTTGTAAAAAACTTTGAAGCCGCCTGACAACACTTTTGCATCCAGGTAAGTGTCTGACAATGCGCAGGTACTATTTTTAATGTCATCCCTTATATGCACACCAATCTTTAACATTTTGCGAGTCACTATAGTTAACTGTCAAAGTGACACCTCTGGTAGGTCGCCACCGTTAAACGCATCCACTGCGGGGCTTACGGTCTATAACGTTTCGAGCGCTACGGCGCACAGTGGGGTATTTTGGATTTGTTCGTGCAAGAAATCGACGACTCGTCCAGAAAGACTATTTTATAGATTTTTAAATCTTTTTTTCTAACATTTTTTATTAAAATAAACATAACAACTGTAACAAAAAATTATTTAAAATTCTATAGAATGCTCTTTCGTTGATCTCTTCAGAATAAACGTTTCTCGGTTGAATAATTTGAAAATTAAAGTATTAACGTTATGAACGTTTATTAACTATTATTTAAAACTTTTATTGCAAAAATAGAATGAGAATAGAAAGGTTCGCCCTTTTAATGGTTGAAAACATAAATAACAATGAGCATGAAGCATTGTTTGTACGAATTACTAAATATTACTCATATCTCAATAGCATAAAAATCGGCCGACGACTGCCGACGTTTGTCGACGTTTTTTTGACGTACTGACGATTCAAACCATAATAGTGGCGTATCTCTTCGACGGTAAATTTATTCACGAGTATTTAAAAAAAAAATCAATTCGATTGAAAATTAACGAGTCGTCGATTTTTTGCACGAACAAATCCAAAATACCCCACTGTGCGCCGCCCCGGCTAGACCATAATTTGTTCTTATCATTTTGAATGGAAAACGTTTCAAATTAAGGAAATATGTATGAAATAATTTTGAATTTCAAACGTTCCAATTTAAAGTATTGTAGACAAGTAAACTTATAAAAAGGACAATATTTCGCATGGAACGAAAAGCAATTAAGCTTGTAAGAGTTCTTAATAAGAGTTTAAAATTGGTTGATCAAAATTTAAACAAATTTCAAACAAATTTTAAACAAAAGGCTTTCAAAATTCAAAACCTTCCGAAAACATTTTTGAAGTTTAGACAATTTTATTAGTGAGGACTTAAAATTGAAAACTAAATTGAGGATTTCGAAGTACAAGCTTCTTAAATGATACAAATCTGAATTTTTATTAAATTAAAAAAAATTATGACTTAGCGTACAAATTAATTAGACAAACCTTTTAAAAATAAATTCATATTTTTACCGTTTAAACCGGAAATCTTCATTAAAAACAAAACAAAATTTGGTCGCGAAAATTATTTTTATATCAAAACTTTTTTATACTTAAATCATTGAAAATTTCTTTTACTTCAAGTGAATTTAATTATTTAGATATTAACAATAATTGTCGAATTGTGATTTATACTTTCCGAAATTTAAGCTATTTTATTTTATTCTATTTCAAATTTAACAAGCAAAGAGAAATTCGCTCTGGAACCAGGCATTTTATCGCTTCGCTACTCGTGGTAGTACATGATTGATAACCTTCCCTCTACCCCATGCATAGCATCTCAAAAAAAAAATCTCAATTAATTCAAGATAATTACAAACAAATAGTTCTAGTTCATTTACTTTATCATAATTATTTGTGACAATATTTAATTATTTTCTAATCAATGCATATCTACCTAAAATCCAGTGGGCACAAAGTTTGGCGACGTCTTTAAGACATCGTTACGACATATTTACGACAACTTTACGACATCCTATGTCTCTGTCGTTAAGGTGTCTTTACGATATCGTAAATAAGTCGTATGATCTAACCATGTTTTTACGATATCGCAAAGACACCGAAACGACATGGACATAGGATGTCGTAAAGTTGTTGTAAATATGTCGTACAGACGTCGCCAAATTTTGTGCCCACTAGGAAAGTTTCTAAAATATCTATCTTCCATAACGACATAACTTATAGGTTATGTTTGTAATTGTATCTAGACAAATTTGACATTAAGGCAGAAAACTGTAATCAGCAAGATATTTAATTAATATTTCTATCAATGAGTATCTCAGAAACAATTTCTTTAATTTTGTATAAATTTATTTCTAAAAATACTATAAAAGTTTCACGCAACATACATCTAAAGAGCAGGAAACTACACATTTTTGTCATTGCTACGACCGAGAACAGATTTATCTTGAATTATTTATTAAAATCATGCTATAAATATTATTGATTTCAAAATTTGTCTGTATGTTTATTTCCTAATTTGATTTGGAAATAAACAATTTTATTTCTTTATCCTGAAAACTTAGATAACTAAATTTTGATTCATTCTAATCCGTTGCGGAACGATAGACTAGTGCTTATTCGTAACGGGATGATATTCGCTTTCTTAACGGTATCGGAAAAATAGCCTAATATTTTAAGAACCCATCGAACTAATTATTATGTGTAAAATATATGTCAAAAGAATGATTAAACAAGAAAAGAAAAAAGGCTATTGAATAGAAAATATAAATAAATAATGTTACAGGAAAGAAGTAAAGAAGTTATATCCACTATTAAAAAAAAAAGCTAAAAAAATTCTAACAGCTTTGTTCAGTGACAGCTTATCTACATAATATTCTCGAGACGATGTCGTTTTTTCAGTGCAATGAGACTTCTTTCACCTTCCCAAACTTTTCCAAGAATTTTTTTTTAGTTAGATTTTTTGATCGAAACAATCAAACAAAAAATACTTATTTCGGGTGCAACACTCGTGCAGACCAGTGGAGTATGCTCTTAGTATAAAATATGAATATAAAAAAAATGCAACTTTTTTAAAAGGTCCAACGTTTCTTCCATTCTTGGAGGCAGTGCTGTATGTCCTTCTACTTAGCCAGTTCCTTGAGAAGCTTCGCCGTTTCTCGCTTTACAGTATCAACATGCACAAAATCTTCACCCTATCTGATATTTTACACTCGGAGCAAGAGGTAAAATTTAAAGGCGAACATAGAGGGTGGTCCATGGTAGTGATCTTGTTTTTGACCACACGTTCTCTGTCCAGAATTTGGTTCATACACTTCGCACACGTACACACATGTGCTTTAAGACTCCAATATCGAATTTTGCATTACAATTTTGACCTACTGAAAAATATTGACATGAAAAACTCCAATAATATCGAAAAAAGCACATATCTGATTCATATTTAAGGCTGCTTTCTTTAGAGCTGATTCAAAAAACCTATAATTAGAAAAATTAATCTGTTTATAGTTTTAGAATGAAGCATATAGTCCGGGGCCGCATACGTGTCTCGGTCTAGTCCCAGTTCTTCTCCCTGTAGAAATCGTACATTATTACCAGGTAAAGTTCATGTTGAAACGCATAAAAATAGGGTTTGAATTTTAGTTAGATAACTTTCGTAAAGACTGCAAATTTGCAAAATCACTGTCCTTATGTCTTTTTTGGGTATACTCAGAACTTCCCTGGCCCTGTCCATCCTACACGCATCGCCTAGAATGGCTTTCGCTTATCAGCAAGCCTGGATTTGTTCCCAGGTTTCCCGGTGTATTGTAAGGATCCAGCATTTAATGGTCACCCCGATGAAGCAAGATGCTAGTCCCAGTACCGGTTGCGATCCTATGTATTCACTTGCTGCGCCGCGTTTGGCCAACTGGTCGACTTTTCCGTTGCTCTCGATCCCTGTATGACCGGGGACCCATATGTGAGCCACTTTGTTCAGTAAAGCGAATGACTGCCAGGATCTATAACTGAATGACATTAGCATGTCGCCCAAACTGGATCCCTATCCCCTTCCATTTCGAGCTTTCATAGATTCCTGTTCCTCATCAGTGTCAAGACGACGAACTACATACCCTTTTGTAAGACTGCTGGATAAACGCGATCCGCATCTAGTGATTTGAAGGGACAGAAGAACCCAACGGCCTATTCGACCGTCTTGTTGTCAACGACCTTAGTGGTGAAATTCCAATCTGTCTTCTCGAATTCACTGAAACCCCGGTAGTGAACTACCATCAGGTTCTTCAGCATTGTTTCTTCGTTTTCGGCAAACTCGCCATTCTCGAGCCTCGTGAGTAGAGGCGAGCTTTCGAATTTTTTACCAGGATCTTGTGGAGCCTCGTTGTTTCCAAAAAGTTCTTCAATTCCTCACAGAAGTACTTCAAATCCTCCTGCTTATACATTCTCATTGCTCTGTCTGCCATGTTACACAACGCTCTAGTCTTCTTACTGAGTTTATCCATGTGGGTGTTCTACCATTCTGCTCCTTTCCTAGAATTAATTGTGCTTGTAGGGTATTTCTTGTCATATGATATAATGATAGTCCTTTGCAGAAAATCTGCGGCGTGCTCTAACTCCATATTTCCATAATCCTGCCTTTGAGTTCCTCTTCATATGAATCCTAAAGTGTATCGACAACCCAACTCCTGTTTTTAAGCTGGAATGTTCGAGTATCAAGCCGACCCGCTAAGTATTAGATTAAATATTTCACTCCATTGATGTTTGTGTTCCACGACACCGTGTGGTGAGAGTTTGCATGAAGGATAAATATTAAATGAATTCTCTTTTCCTGGCAGTCCCGAATTAGAGTCTTTCCCTCTCTGGGGGCGGGTCCCTTAGCTTCACCCGGGAAATAAGCCGAGGCGATAAACACCTTTAGTTTTTCTCGACTTCTATCCCTAAGTTTCACCTTGATTACGATGTCATCCCTGGAGCAGAGATTAGGAACCAAGAACTCATCCATACCCTTAAAGGCTGTGCATGCCCTGGATGTTTTTTTCGTGCGGCCCGTAATATATGGAGCCACATCTTGCCAAGCGACTAATCCTTTCCCTATATAGCCAGGATTCTTGAATTAGGTCAATCTCTGTCTACACAACAGGCATACATATAGTTAGAACCCCCAAATGCTTTTGCTGTGATGCAAATTTATCTGCAACATTGAGATTTCAATTTCAGACATTAATATAATACCCAGGGAAATCTCCTGGATTCATCCTTTTCCTGCCCGTAGGCCGAGCAGGAGTCACATCAGATGATGTTGCGATATCTAAAGTCTCTTCTGAGGAACCTTGGTTGGGTTTCTAGAGCCGCACTGTGCAAGCTCTTGATTTCGGTGAGAGGAGGGCTCCGGATCGGAGCTCTCATTATTTTTGAATCTGATTACTATGTCATTAATTAAAGCTCCGGATCCTATAACGGCTTATAGAATTTGTCACCTAAGCGTGGTAAAGCCTTTAACCGCTTGTGTTTACACGACTTCCAGGCCCCAGGGGTCTTCCCAATCTTTCAGGCGATAGATTATATAGGCGATTATATAATCCGGGGCCTCAATTTTGTTCCCACAAGCAGCTAGGGATAAAAAGAACACGCCCTGCAGAGCCCCGCTTGCAGGTGACTGGTCCATATAATATAAGATTCCACCTGGTTTTTAAGGATCTGTTAACCCTGGTGCCATTCAGTCCTTGACAATGCGATCACATCAAGACTTGGGAGCATAAGAATTCATACCCTCGGTATTCCAGGGGGCTTTCCCCATGAAAAGCTATCTCCTTAGTTTGCGTCCCAAAAAGTAAAGTCTAGCAGTTCCACAGAGCAATCCACACCTCATACCCCCTTGATCAATAAGCTTTAGGACTTTATTTATAAAATCAAAAATACAAGTTTATTTATGATAATCGATATTGTCCCCTTCAAAGTACTCCCCATCGACTGCAACACACGTACGCCATCGCTTGATCCAATCCTCAAAACATTTTTTATAATCGGTTTGCGGTATAGCCATCAGCGCCCTCTTCGATTTTTCCATGACCTCATCTCGGATGCTGTAACGCGTTCCGCGGAGCGGTTTCTTGAGTCGACCGAATAGCAAAAAGTCGCATGGAGCCCAATCAGATGAATTCGATGGTTGTTGGATGGTATTTAGTTTCGCTTCTAGCCAAATTCTCACGGATAACGATAACATTGTGCGACGGTGGGACGGTGAAAAATCGAAACCACACACAAAGATAGATGTAGACAATACGGCGTCACTTCAACAAATGTCAAGCTATCAAGCTGAAAATCTCACAGAACGCCAATGACACTTCTACCAACACAACAACAAAAAAAGAATTAGAATCGGCCAAACGGGAGCGCCACACCGTGACGAGTCCTAAAACTTTTTGATCAAGGTTGTATTAAGGATTTGACCAATTTTCCCTACGTCCAGTGTGGCCCTAATTAGTTAAACCGATATAGGCCACACTTAGCTTCTATAAACGTTTTGCAGAAGGTAGCCGTACTTAGGAAAACTTTTCAGGGACTTACTGTTTTTTCTTCGATGGATCATTTGGCATAAAGAAATTGAAAACAAGGATGTGTGTGTGTGTGTGTCAAATTAGATTTACTCGATCTTTAACCTAATTTATAAAATCTATAGAATCTGCTGGTATTTTGGTTCCCTTGGCACTTGAGAAATGGCCACTATTTGCAGAAATATTAAAAAAAGATTGGCCAGATTACTAAGAAGTAAGTAGAGAAATAAAATATTTATGATTCGTCTAATTTTAAATGTAAGTTCTAAACAAAAATGTATTTGAGTATTACTCTTTCTTTCAAACTGCCATTAAGTGGAGGTCTAAATAACCGATTTTTCAGCACACAATTTATTACCTAGGAGGAGATTATAATTCTGAAATTTTCGTGGAAATATCTTCTGTACGTATCTTCATATTGATAGTAGATTGCATATGGGGCAAAATACGTCAAGTGATAAAAGACTCCTCTTGAAACCTTTCGAAATTCTTTCAAAGCTCCCAAATTTTATTTTTGAAATCTTTAAAGATCGACATTTTTTAAAATCTTTTAAGGTTGAAAATTCTTTTTGAATCTTTTCAATTCTACTAAATATTTATTGAATTTTTTCGATTTGATTTTTATTTTTTATTCTTACCAAACTGAAACATTTTGCTTTAATATCTTCCACACTCTTTCGAAATTTTAGGAAATGGTTGAAGGTGTTTAAA
This sequence comes from Belonocnema kinseyi, assembly GCF_010883055.1. NCBI lineage: Eukaryota > Metazoa > Arthropoda > Insecta > Hymenoptera > Cynipidae > Belonocnema > Belonocnema kinseyi. Next base: position 123,247,345 of record NC_046658.1, read on the forward strand.
AATCTTTTTTAATTTTCTTTTAAAGTTCATTTTTCAAAATAAAAAACCATTTTAAATTTGCGCTCGAATATAAAAAAACCTTTTCTTTAATCTTGTTAGACCTCATATACATTCTAATCTTTAAAAATTATTCGAATTTTTTAAACCTTTTGAAATTTTTTGGAATCTTTTATATAATCTCTTGAAATTAATTTTCTGAAATAAAAAATTATTTTAATTTTAGTTAGGAACCCAAACAATTTGTTTTTCGTTTTCGTGAAACCCTAAAAAATTCTTTAAAAATGTTTACAAGTTTTAATTATTTTTCAATCGTTTCAGAACTTCAGAATATCTCTTAAGTTTACTACCATCCCCAGAGATGCAAAATTTTGCTTCAAAATCTTTTACAGTTTTTAAAAATTACAGGAAATAATTTAAAATATTTTGTGATTTTTCCCCTAATTTTCTCTTAGAATTCATTATAAAACAACTATTTTAAAATTTCCCTATGAAATTTGAGAACTTTTTTTAATTTTCTTGACACCCTGCGAAATTCAGTTGACCTAACAAAACTTTAAATCCTAAACAATTAAAAAAATTGTCTCAAAGTCTTCCATTTTTTTTTCATATATTATGAAATATTCAAAGCTTTAAATTATTCTTATAAAATAAAACTGAAACCATTAGAAATTTCCCCAAAAATATTGAAAAAATCAATCTCCTCAAATCTTTCATAATTATTAACAAGTTTCTAACTTTCCTTCGAATTCTTCAAAATAAGTTTTTACCCATAATTTAATTTGTCCTGTCTCTTTAAAAGTGTAATGTACAAATTAGTAGGGTGGTAGCGAAATGTTAAGAAAATAATTATTTCTCATTATTAAATAAGCACACAAATATTCACTCAAAGTTAAGTTTTTTATAAACTTTGACAAAAGTGTTAAAACTGTAGTTGATTAATAATTAGAAATGAAAATTTTGAGATGATCTATACAGGGAGAGTGACCCAGTGAATGAACACTTAAGGAAAACACTGATTACAACTAGTCCATTTCACGTTATAATAATTGATTATTCTTACAAAAATTTTGAAAATAGATTCTTAAGGGTTCAAATTTCATAATCCGATAAACAAATTTTGTTTTCACCGAAAAGCTTTATAAAAAATAATTAAATAGTGCAAAGTTAACGAAAACACCAGTAAATGAACACTGTGAGCCAATGAATGAACAGTAGAGCACCAGTGAATGAACAATAGAATCACTACAAATTAGAATTAGGATTTAGGTATAAAATTACATAGGCACATTACAAAATGAGCAATTAAATAATTTAAAATATTAAAAAAGCGTTGCGAAATTCATTAAATATATTATTTCAATAAAAACCACAAGATATTTAGGTATAAAGAAAGGAGGGAATACAAAAGTTGAACATAGAAACAGGTTAACTTTTCCTAATTTGTTATTGCAATATTTATTTTAAAAACATTTCTATCAGTTCTTTTAACCTTACAAAAAATACAACTTTTAGTTTAAAAATAGATAACTCTTATCTAGTGATTACAATAGAAAACTGCGATTTTTAGGATACATAACATTTGTGATACAACACCTTACTATGTTGCTTTAGGTTAAATTAGCAAATACAATTATAAATACAGTGTTGTAAAAATTGAAATTTTTTAAACATTTCTAAATATATATTGACTAGTACGCTGCTAGTAAATGGCAGCGTTCCCAGAGGTAGACCGCGGAAAGATTGCTTAGAATGTGTGAATCAGACCCAAGTTAGAAGAGACATAAGAAGTCACAGAAACAAGAGAGCCTGCATGAAGAAATGCATGGACATAAAAGAAGCTAGAGAAGTATGCCAGGACAGGAAAGTATGGCCGCAAATAGTTAATAAAAAGTGTGCCAGTAGAGTGAATGACGCCTGAAACAAAAGACCTTGGCTACTAATGGACCCAAGTGGGGAACCTTACATAACGACTTCGTGAGGTTCTTCGCTTGGGGTGATTGCTAGAGAGATTGATCAGCGACCTGGGTCGAAGCAGTGTTTCGGAACGAACGTGTTATTTACTTAAATAACACGAGAATTCTGGATCAATCTGAAAATTCTCTATCCCTTCCACACACTACTCCTTTCCCCTACCGAATGAGTCACACCTACCCCGAAGGGAAAATGGCTTAATGTTGTAATAATAATGTGATTTCAAGGAATCATTAGGTACTTGGTGGAATCTTCAAGTTTCTTTTTAAAGGATTTAAAACTAATTCAAAAAGGTTGAAGAATTTACAAGTTATTTTTTATGATTTTAAGAGAGTTTTAGAGGTCTTAAAGAATTTCAAGGGAGTTTTTGAAAAGTTATTAAAAAGCTTTTAATGAATTTGAAAAAGTTCAAAGATTTTAAGGAATTTTAGGAGATTTAGAGGAATTTAAGAAAATATAAAGGATTTTAAGGGATTTGAATTAATTTAAGTCAATTTCGAAAAATATTCGAGAAAATTCGAAAGATTTTAAATGTTTGTAAAGAAGTTGAAGAGATTTAAAAAAAATCGGAAGAGCTTGAGGATTATCAAGAAATATTACAGGATTTCGAAGAGTTCAAGTGATTTTAAGGAATCACTAAGGACTTGACGGGATTTTAAAGTTTAGTTTGAAGGATTTAAAAATATTTGCATAAGTTTTAGTGACTTTAAAGAATGTTTAGAAATTAATTTAAAAGTTATTTTCAATAATTCAAAGATTTAAAGGATTTTCAAGAATTTGAAGGGATTTAAAAAAAGGCGGAGAAGTTTAAGGATTTTCAAGAAGTCTTATAGGATTTCTAAGAAGGATCACAGTCTTTGATCATTTTTGTTTTCTCAAAGTGCAGGAATAATCTCTTGACATCTTTGAAAAACACACTTTAACGAAGTACAAAAATTAAAAAATTTTGACGGCAACTATCCCAACCATGCAACCTAACCTCAATCACGGCACATTATATTTTTTCGTGATAGATTGTCCAAATCTCACACTTCCCCAGTCGCTAACAATAATTAAAGAAATGACTTTTCTATCTGAGAAGCAAAGCCATATCACGATTTTTCACTTACTTTCGTCTACAAAAATACTCAATAACTATTTATAGTTTATATTTAAATTTATATTTATAGCTTCGATATTTATAGTCACATTAATTAAAACAAACTTATTTATATGTAACGAAACAACAGCCAGGTCTCCGTCACCTGCTGTTTATTCACTGGACCTGCGGGGTGACAGTTTTGCTCCAATAAATGAACACAGCGTTCGTTCACTGGAACACGGGCAATTTAAAGGTCCAGAACATGAACACTAATTTATTAATATAAAAAACGTACTTTTTGTGAAAAAACCTTGTGGGAAATTTAATAATAATATCTTATAACTATAACAGAACAACTTTGGGGCAGAAAAGGTAAAGAATTTTTTTGTAAAAGCAGTGTAAACAAGGAGTTTCTTAGGCACGTACCTTACAGTAGTCGACGACTTTCTCACCATCACTCACCATAATCGATGATGCTTCACATTCAACAAATTTTTTAAATTATTTACAAGAATTTACTGCAATGAATTGTATATTAAACTATTCAAAATTGCTTCAAGATTTCAAATATATAGAAATTCATAAAGACTTTAACTTTGAAAGGTTATATTTATATATTTTTCGCATTAGTGTTCATTCACTGGTGACTGTTCAGCCATTGGATCACTCACTCTAATATTAAAACCAAAACATGTGAAGCTCAAAACTGCCAAATTCAGTATTTCAAAATTGTGCATGGTAAATGTTAAAAGAATGTACTAAAACATTAAATATTAAAAATCTTCAAAATTTAATAATTCCATATTTGAGCTTGCATAAAGGAAGATTAGTCTAAGGAGGCGTAATGCGACTGAAAATTATCTCAAATAATCTTTGAGATCCACAATCTTAAAAAAAAATTATTTCATTTTGCAGGTCTTTAGAAAATATTAGCAAAAATTCAAGTCAGTAATTCAATTTTTTCCAAAAAGTTTGTAAAACTTCTGAAAATTAAAAAAAAATTGCCCTACAAGGTTCCTAATTCTTCATAGCCATATTAGGAAATCATTTTAATTTTTTTTACATCTTTTTAAACGTTTTCTAAAAATTAATTGTTAAAAATAAAAGCAATTAAAAATTATGCCAGGAATCTAAAAAAATGTTTTCATTTTACTGAAACCTTTTAAAATTCTTCTCCAGCTTCTCTTTTTCGAAATATTAAAAAATTTAGAGTTTTCAAACTAATTCTTTTGAAATCCTCACAAAGTTTCAATTATTTTCGATTTTTTCCAAAGTTTCTTGAACTTCTACATAGTATATGTCAGAATTTTCTGAGACGGTTTGTCTTGCGCTTGAAAAATGGTAAATGTAAAGAGGAACTTTTTGATCTTTAAAACTGCAGTGTAAACGGGTTATAAAGTTCGCTACCAAGAAGTTCAGAGTTCAGAAGATGCAATTTAAGAGAAGGATTTCAGGCTTATCTTGAGATCATATTTCTCAGCTTTCATGGAAATTTTCTCCCTTTTTGTCTCTATATGAACTTAGTGTAACAAAGGCTAGAAAGGTTAATTAGGGTCTAGGGTTTACTTCTGTTCGGTGCAGTAATCTCAGTAACCTACATCACGACAACACGCAAACTTCTAAGGACTACGAAAACTCGATTAAATCGTCCCTTCCTCATTCTTAGATAATCTCTACTGCTTAATTACTTCTCTGGAAAAGGAACAATAAAAGACAACTTTTATTTATAAAAAAATTTAATCATAATAGCTATTTTTTTATTTTTATATAATTTTTGGCTTAAAAATGGAGGAAAATGACGTTTCAAAAAAAAATATCCAAAAGAATAAATTTTCAACAACATAGATCAATTTCCAATTAAAAATAATAAATTTAACAAAACAGTTAAATTTCCCACAAATAATTCAATCATGCATTTTCAATCAAATGGTCGAATATTTAAAAAAGGCTAAAATTTAATCAAATATTGGACTTCAAGACAAAAAGACCAATTTTTCCATTTCAATTTTTCAGTAAGGAAGATAAATTTTCAAGAAATTAGTTTAACTCTAATCTAAAAATGTTACAATTCAAGAAACAAGGAATCATTTATTACCCAAAAAACGACTTTTCAACACATTAAATGCATTTTCTGCCAAATAGTTGAATTTCTTACTTATACAACATATAAGATTAAGTTTCAACCAAAAACGGAATAGTTAAGTTTACAGATAGAAACTCTGATAAAAAAAAAATCTTTCGATATAATTATTAAATTGTCAAACAAAAAGATGCATTTTTGATCGAGAAGATTAATTTTTGACCAAACAATGTAAATTTAAAAAAAATTAATTTTCAAACAAGTTATTTATTTTTGAAGTAAAAAAAAAAAAAAAATTATCTAAAAAAAAAGTTGAATTATTTCAACCAAATAATTTTTTACAAAGTGGTTCAACTGTAGGTCAAATAATCGACTTTCTAATAAAAAAATTTGAATTCTTAACGAAACATTTTTAAACGAAAAGGATACGTTTTTAAACAAGAAGAATCAATTTCTGCCAAAAAAGATAAATTTTCAACAAAATACATCAATTTTCAAACAAAAATTCAACTTTTAACTAAAATTGATAAATTTGTAAAGAAAAATGCAATAGTTAAATTGTCTACTTAAAAAATTTATTTTCAACTAAGCAATTTACATCAAATTATTTTATTATTTACTTTGAATTCCTATCAAACTTGTTAGATTTCTAATCATATAGATGAACCTTCAAATATATAATAATTTAAAAACAAAACATTTTAAACTTTCAACCAAATAATAGAATTGTTAACCAAACTAGAGCTAATGGAGATGAATATTTTAAACTAGGAAAGATGAGAGAGAACTCTTCCGCTTTTTTAAAGAATTCTTATTTTTCTCCTGTTTTCAACAATCTTTCCTTTTTTTAAATTTTTTAGCTTAAATTGCATTTGAATTAATAGAACCTAATATAACCTGGTTGCCACTAACACTTCTGTATGCACTAATAGGTCCCCGAGATTACACTTTTTCAAAAGGTGAAAAAGGGCCCCTGATCACGAATATTTTTGGCAGACTTTCGAAATTCGGGTCAATTTTTGTTCAAGCGACTTTTTAATACAATTTCATTATTTATTCCGCAAAAATGATTATATAATCTTTTTTATCATGACTGAGCAAAAATAAAAATTTCTTACGTCTTGCACTTTTTCCATACTACGAACTTTTCACAATCTACATCGTTATAAACAATCGATTTTTTAAATAAAATTACCACATTTGCAATGTTTACCTCAGAATTTATTGCTCAAGAAATTTTTACACTTATACACTGTCTATATCGACGATAGATCTCTTGAGAGCAAAAAGAAATCTTTCGATCGAATAAAACTTTCTCCCCTTAAATTGTTGTTAAAAATTTGCTATTTTCAAGAGAAAATCGTTTAGGCTCTTCATTTATTAATAAATAATCACCCCGATCAACGAGTTCTATAATATTGCTTCAAATTGTTGCGAAACCTTTATCAAGCATTAATAACATAATTTGTTTTTTTATAGTTTCTTTCGCTAAATTGTTTATTACAATTGATATAAATGATGACATAAATGATATAAATAATGGTATAAATAATGTTAATTAGGAAAAAAAAATATTCGTAATTTTTTATTAATCTATGGCACAAAATAAAACTTTTCAATCTCGTGATATTTTCTCTTACGATGAGCTATTATTTATTCACATTTTCAATTTATTAGCGATAACATTTTTTTATATTTTTAATTTTACCATAACAAATATAATTATCTTGGGTAGATTTTTCGATATCTGTTCCTCATTCTTTATAACTCATCATACAAGAAAACATCACGAGAGTAAAAAGTTTTCTTTTGGGCCATAGATTATTTAAAAATTTTTTTTAAAAAGTTCTTCTTAATTGAGCGTTCTTGTTAACAACAGTGATTGTTGACAATAAGGTGCAGGTTTCAAAAATTCTACCTAAAATAATTATATTTGTTAAGGTAAAATTCACAATTTGAAAAAGGTAATGGTTAATAACTTTAAAAAAATACATTGTTCATAAGGCCGTGAATAAATGAGGGCTCGTCGAACGAGTAAATATCACGAGTGAAAAATTTAATCATGTTTCAAGGATTAAATAAAAAAAAGTTAATTCTGATTATTTAGGGACATTATTTATATCAATTGTTATAAACAATTTAGAAAAAGAAATTATGAACAATTTTGTTTCTCTCAAAAAAGCAATCCTCGGTATAGACAGTCTACAAGTTTTTTTTGAGCTATAGATTCTGAGGTAACACTGTGTAAATATGAAATTTTGTTAAAAAAATAATTTGTTTATAATGATGTACATTGCAAATAGTTCTTCGTACTGAAACATTATAAAACGCAAAAGTTTTATTTTTGCTCAGCCATGCTAAAAATGATTTTATACCAATTCTTTTTAAATAAATAATTAAATTGTTTTAACAAGAATTGACATGGATTTCGAAAACCAACCCAAAATATTCGTAATCAGGGACCTTTTTTTGAACTTTTCAAAAAGAGTAATCTAGGGGACCTATTAGTGCATACAAAAGTGTTAGTGGGGAATGGATTGATAAGAAAATCCAACTATTCTTGATTAAAAGCTATTTTTTATTGAATGGTCTAACATTATATTTTGTGTTCGGAATTTCTCTCATTTGGTTAAAGATTCTACTATCTGGTTGAAAATATAATCCTATGGTTTGCAAATGCAACTATTTTGCTAAATATTAGCCAGAACAAAATTCGAAAGACTTTTTTTGAAATAAAATTGTTGAATTAATTCAAAGTGAAGAAAAATACTTTGAAAACAATGAGATTAAAAAAAAATCGAAAACAATCCAAGACGACTTCTAAATACTTTTTTAAAATATTAAAGTATACTGCACGCATGCTGAAGTAAAAATAGAGGTACATCCATTATTTAAATAAAATAAACATTTTTAAAAAACCAACTTGGGTGACGCCCAAATATTTTTTTCAATCCTGCCAAAAATAGGGGCTCATTATTACATAAAAAAACACTGTAAGGGTGCCATTACTCAATTGTTATAAAAAATCAAATTGACAAAAAAGCAAGCATAATAATTTAAAGTTTACAATATCTTCTTTTTGCAAAAATGGTTTTCAGTTATTTTAAAAGTGAATTTTGCTCACAAAATTCTCTAAAAAATCCACAACAATCATTGTTATAAACAGTTTTATGGCTAAATATTTAAACTGATGGTTTTCTATATTTTTATTTCCCCTAATCGCGTAGATTATTAAATATATTCCTAGAAATAGAGCATGTGTTATTAGATTTCCTAAAGTATGACAATGATTATTTGTATACTTAAGTGAAATGAATAAATGCAAAAATGTGTCATTGGCGTGTGGAAATTTTTTTTCAGCTTTGTAATGCGTTTATAGTGACATTTGGGTTATAAAGTTATAAAAAAACAATTAATAAGCATTTCGATATACAATTTTATTAGGCAAAAAGGAAATTATTCAGTTTTTATTATTTAACTTTATCTTTTTTCATTAATAATAATAATTATCATGTACAATAAATAATAATTTTTAGCAAAAAATAAAAACTAAATTATGACAGATAAAAGTAGAGTTAGTGTAAAAATACAAAAAAAAATTTTCTTTTACGCGAAAATGTCAAAATTTTGCATTTTTTATCAAAACAAATTTAATTCAACATTTATCAAGTTAAAAATGTCTGTAGGAGTTAAAGGGATAAATGTTTATCTAAATCAGAAAAAAATTTATCGTAAATCACGATATTTACCTTTTTTATTTATGTTTGCTTATAACAATGAAATTATTCAATAAATATATCATTTGTGTTCGGTGAGTCCCCTTATATTGTTTTATAACCATTTCTTTTTTACAACAATTTCTTTTTTTATACAAATTTATGTTTTATAACACAGATAAAATTGTTTGCTTAACTTAATGTAGTCCTGCTTTGCAATTTAATAACAAAATTTTTCAATTCAGTTTAAGCTGATGAGTACTAAATAAAAATAAATGCTGTACCTTACCAACAGGGAAGTCATAAAACGTTTTAGAACTTTTCTTATAAAGTCTTTGTGTCGTAAATCTTTCGTAACAAGCTTTCCAGTTTGCTAAGACACTCGTTTATCTCTGGAAGCAAGAGGAAAATCAAAATATTACCTTTGTTTTCACAAGCAAAAAGATTTGTTTGAAATGCTATTATTTATCACACTTTATAACAAAATGGTCTCATTATTCAATTTCAAACGGTTTCAATTTAACGGAAAAATAAAAAATATGAACAACTTTTTAAAAAAATTAACAATTCCCATAATAAATAACAATATTCTTTTTCCATTTTTCTTTTGGCAGTAGAACTAGAATTTATTTGTAATAATAAAATAAAAGGTTGGATAAAATAATCAACACCAACTTTAAATTTTAGTTACGATTCGTTTTTTTTTAATAAAAGCATATTTTTTATTTATTATTTTTTTTATTGATCTATTTTTTTTATTGATATTGAATTGCCATTTTTTCATTGATCTATTTCTTATATATCAAAATATTTATAAATACCCTTTAATAATCTTTAAAAAATCCGCACAAATTCATTTTTTAATGCCTTTTTCACGATAAACCCGATTTGTTTTAACTTTATCACGTCATTTGCAAAATTTCTTGAAATAGATATTAACTTTTTTTATAATTCTTATAACTATATTTAATATTAGAAGTATGCACAAGATTTCTTTCACAAAAAATTGCATTTTTAATGAGAGCTTTCAAACAGAACTTATCAAACAGAACTCGTCAAGCAAATATTTGAATTAGACGGTACGATATGCGAATCAAAAATTCCTTTAGAAAAATGGTCCATGCTTCTAATTTAAAAAATAATTATTAAACATCATGAAAAATTCATAAAATGTATAGAACATAAATTAGTTTGAGAAAAACATGGTTAATTTAAAAATTCAGTTTTTCTGGAAGACTGAATAATTCCGAAAAATAAAATTCAAATTCGGTAATATTAGAAACAGTCGGTAATTTTGTTATTCAAGAAAAAAAGAAAAATTTTAATTTTTGAAGTATCCGAAATATTTATTTGAATTGAAAATAGCAAAAATTGAATAACAAAATATAATTCTGGATGAAATTCTTTTTTCAATTATTGTTATTTTTAATTCAAGCAATAATTTTAGACACGTTAAACATCGAAAAATTTATTTTTGAATAAAAAAATCTGATATTTGTATTCTTAATAACTAATATTTATAAAAAAATGTTTTTAAGTTCAGGAATTTTATAACTAGTCAATTTTCTATTTAGGATATTTTGTAATTCGACAATTTCCTGTCTGCAATTTTATTATTCGGGAACTTTATTGTTCGGAAATTTTCAAATTTTGTAATATTATTAACAGTTCGGGAATTTTATTATTTAGGATTATTCGAATTCGAGAATTTTATTATTATTTTTATGTAAAAACATTTGATCATTGTACTTTTAATAAACAAATAATATTCATAAAAAACTCTACTGTTTAAATTCGGAAATGTTATAATTAAGGAATTTTCTAGTTCGCATATTTCATAATTTGGAAATTTTCTGTTGGGCAGTTTATTATTCGTGAATTTTTAAATATATTTTTAACTGTCGGGAATTTTCCACGTGAATTGTATTATTAGAGGACTTTCCAATTTGGGAATTTTATTTTTCAGGATTTTTCAGTCACCATTATAAAATATCCGAACTAGAAAAATCCCGAATTCAAGCAATTAAATTTTTTTATAAATATTATGTATATGCTAAACCTATAATAATAAAATATTTTGATCAGAAAAAAAAATATTTGTAATATCTGAAGAACCCGAAATATTGTTTGAATTTAGAATAGCAAATAATTGAAGAACAACGAAATATATTTCTGGACATTTTTTTTCTCAATTGTTGTTATTTTAAATTCAAACAATAATTTTAGAAACATTGAACCTAAAAAATATTATTCTTTTTGATAAAAATATACGATCATTGTATTTTTCATGAATAATATTTCTAAAAAAATTATTTGTTAAATTCGAGAATTTTAAATTTGGGTATTATTATGAACTGTTCGGGACTTTTATTATTTTGGGTTTTTCCAATTCGGGAATTTTATTATTCAAGAATTTTCCAATTGTGGTATTTTATTTTTCGGGGTTTTTTATTTGTACATATGAAGTATCCGAATTAGAAAATTAGCGAATTCAAACAATAATTTTAGAAACTTTAAACATGAACAATATTTTCCTAAGTAAAAATATTTTATTATTGTATTTTGAATAAATAAATTATATTTAAAGAAAAACTCTATGGTTTAAATTTTTTGCCGGAAAGTTTATACTTCGGGAATTTTCCAATTCGTTAATATAAATAAAAAGAAATCTTAATAAAAATGTTTGATCACTGTATTTTGAATAAATAATAATTATGAAAAAATTGTTTGAGTTCGGGAATTTGATAACGAGTCAATTTTCTATTTCGGCTATATCATAATTCGGCAATTTCCTTTCGGGAATTTTTAAATTCGGTAATATTATGAACTGTTCGCGAATTTTAAAATTAAGAAATGTTATTAGTCGAGAGTTGTATTATTAGGGAATTTTTCAATTCGGTGATTTTAGTGTTGGAAATTTTATTTTTTTGCAGCAGTCCCAGTTTTTTTGTAAAAAAAAGTATTTAAAAAATTTTATTTGCAGATTTTTTGAAGATTATCATTGAAGACATTATATTTATGAAGATTTTAATAAATAAAAATTAGATCAATAAAAAAAATTGCGTGTATATGACGTGTGGCGAATATTTTAAACTCGATTTTCACGAAAACGTCGAATAAGCGCATATTACTTATTTGAAAAATTAATACTCAGAGTTCATTTAAAAAAATATGAATCGAAATTAAAATTTACAATAGCGTCTGCAATTATCAGCTTACGTTACGCATATACTTTTCCAGATAAGGAGAGTAATAAACTCGAAGTTATCTCGATGAGAACAAAAAACGGCGCTAGGAAAAAAGAGAAAATAAATTAAAATTTCAAGGTTCACGCATCCTATTAAATTTGATAATCTGTCTCAATCAGACAAATAAAGATAAAGTTTTTTAAAAAGTAAGAAAGAAGCTCCTGATTTCCCTTCTTAACACTTTATTAGTTCGCTGCGCAACATTCTTTTTTACAAAAACCTTGCATGCAGAAATGCATTATGCAAATTGCAACTGCTACTGGGAATCATTCAAATTACAATTTTTTCAATTGCATCCCAATCTCAGAAAAATAATTCCGGATAAATCTAAAAATTTGCTGGAAAGGAAAACTCTACTACACTTCAAACCAAATATTTCATCGCCAAATTAATTTTAGGGGGAAAAACAATAATTCTTGTGCGAAACTGCGAGTCACCTCTGTTCCTGATTACAAATATCTGCATCTATCATATACAACACATTTTCGTATAGCATATTTTGGCAACTTTCTGGGATTTCTTTTCAGCGAAATTCAATTATTATCAAGACTGATTTCCTTTTTCCTCTGATTCCGAAATAATCCTCGGTCTGGATTTTAGGATATAATTGCAATCAGAGTCACGGAAATTAATTTGAAAGCCTTGATGAAATGACGATCGAGATATCGTTTTGAAGCTTGTAGTATTTGAGAGACAACCGCAGGCAGCGAAGGGACAGAAAAAACATAATCAAAAAACATTATCAAAACGTTTTAACGATTCGTGCTTACGATCTAAAAAAGTACTCAGGCGAATAAAAGTTAATAAATAGTGGCTTCAAGCCTTGAATGAGAATTGGATTCATAACACTTTCTAGCATTCTTAGAGGATGTTTCGCAATTTAAAGCTCAATTTCAATAGAATGCAAAGCTATTATGTCTACAAATTAATTCAGCGCCTTTATTTGAAATGTCTTGTAACGCTTGGTCAAACTTCACATTTTTCCTGCCCTAAGCGAATTTGAGGTTCCGCAGGACCGCCACCTATTGTTGTGGCGGCCTTACGGACTTAACCTTAAGAATAATTATTAACTATAATGACAATGTCTCAAAGGTTTTGTGTCGCACGATATTATATTGATTAATGATTTTTAACGCTGAGTCCGCAGGGCCGATACCTATTATTGTGACTTAACCTTAGAAATCCTTAATAAATACAATGACGATGTTTCAATTATTTTGTGTCGGACGATATTATATTGATCAACAATTTTTAAGGCTGAGTCCACAGGGCCGACACCTATTATTGTGGCGGCCTTACGGACTTAACCTCAGAAAACTTTAATAAATACAATGACGATGTTTCAAATGTTTTGTATCCGACGCTACTGTATTGACTAACGATTTTTTAAGCTGAGTCCGCAGGGTCGCCACCTATTATTGTGGCGGCTATGCGGGCTTCACCTTAGAAATCATTAATAAATACAATGAAAATACCTCAATTGTTTTGTGTTGGACGCTTTTGTACGTACTAACGATTTTTGGAGCGAAGTCCGCAGGGCCGCCACCTATTATATTGTCTTTTGAAGCTTAAAGTTTCCCAAACCACCACAGTAAACGCACCGAATTGAAATTGTAGACCTAATACTATACAATTTAAAAAAGAAATCAATCAGTCCGATTTCAAAAAAGTGCCCTAATTTACGAAGCATCGGCAAATACACGTAGATTTAAGCGAAGTTTTTTTTCTCAATATTCTGCTTGTAATACACAACAACATACCTAAAGTATAAATATCTATTGTTTCTGTAGAACGGTAACGCGCACAGATTAATACAGCAACATTATAATTAGAGCGCGATACTTAATTAAAGTTCTCTGATCTTCATTTTTTCAAACGACTATATCATAATCGAAAATATTGAAGGATACGAACACGATCGATCTTTACAATATGGTACGCAACATTTTTTCCCACAGATCATTTTGCGAATAAATTACTCTTACTGTAACCTACAAAACGAGAATAATTAGACAAATACCGAATAGGTACTGAGAAGTGTTACAATGTTTGCATAAAGTTCTGCACATAGAGGGGACTTTTTGTGCTTGCTGACTTTGCGTTCGTAATTGAAACTGAAATCGGTGTCAGTTTCAATTTCGAGGATTGAATTAGGACCACAGAGACTTGTACCGACGGGAAAGGAAATTGGATAGGAGTAGTTTAGAGGACCGATCCACGACTCGTGCTCATACCTACTTCTGGGCGAGATTGTACACAGTCTGTCATTTGCGCCTGAGTCGTGCGTTCCTAGTATTTTCCTTACTCAGGAAATCCACACAGTAATTCAGGACATGAGTTCCAGAATCTTACTTTCGGTTCGTATCCGTGCTTAGTTTCTAGACTGTTCTAGAAACTTAGTTTCGGTTCGTTTCCGTGCTAAGTTTCTAGAACATTCTAGAAACTTAGCAGGGACACGAATCACTACAACTTAGAAGCTTTTCGATGTCGGTAAGTTAGGAATCTATAATCTAGAAATACCATTACTCATCGACTCATGAACTGAGAATAACTTTGATTTTAAGAGTAAACTTTAGTTACCAGTGATGAATTCATACCTTTGAACTCCTTAATCCAAGATATGCAAAGAAGATCTCAACCCTTTTAATTTCATTACAGTGATGAAACTAAAAATTTAAATTAATTTAATACTTATGTGGCAGCCAGACAGTGCGTACGATCTCTTCCTAAAAAGGGTATGAGGCCAAGTCGGGGATCGGCTTTGGACTAATTTAAGGCAAGAAAGGTTTTCCAAGGAGCGAATGTCAATTTCGAATCGTTTTTCAAAAGTTTCCTTATTTAGAAATCGTGCAATTTGGAAACTTTGAACATTTGAATACTATTTGGATCTCTAAAACGTCCAACATTTACAGGGAGACTCAAATTCTGGAAAAATATTTTTTGACAATTCCAGGTTTTTTCCGAGTATAATTTTTCATATTAAAGCAAATTTTAGTATTTTAAATTTTTTAAACAATTGAAATATTTACATTAAAACAAGATAAATTTTCAACTAAGAAAATTAAAATTAAAATTATGTATTACTTAATTGAATCAGTTCAAATTTCAGTTTAAAAAATTAATTTTAGAACAAATAACTAATTTTCAACATGATAGTTAAATTTTCAACCAATGAGACGAATTTTGTATTAAAATGATGAATCTTCAAACCAAAATTAATTTTTTCAACTAAGAAAGATCAATTTTCAACCAAAAATAGTACAGTACAATTTTCAGTTAACGTGATTAATCTTAAAAGAAAAAATACAGATTTTAAACAATAACACAAATAGTAAAATTTCCAGTTTAAAAAATTGTTTTAAAAAAAATTATTAAAATAGTTACATTTTCGATAAAAAAGATTTATTTTCAAACAATATAATGAATCATTATGACAAAAAAAATTTTAACAAAAGAGTTTAACTTTGAAGCAAGTATGTAGTTTTATTTTTACTTGAAATTTTACGCGAATTTAAAAAACAAAATCTTAAATTTTCAGTTATAAAAAATAGAATTAATACCAAAATAATTGAAATTGCAATTTTTTATTTCGTTTTGTTTTAAATTGATTTATTTTGCTTATTTTTTAAATTGCTCGCATATTTCGCAAAGAAACTCGATAAAAGTTTTGAGATGATATCAGTCCAATATCAGTGTTACAAACGAGATAAACTTTCCATTATTGTGATAATTTTTAAAAACATGAATTTTTAAGAAAAAAAGTTTAAATTTCAGAAAGGTAGTTTAAATTCTAACAAAAAAAAAAAAACTATGAATTCTTAAAAATAAAATGGTATATTTAATAGTTACGAATTTTTTGTTACATAAAAAATACTTAAATTAAAAAAAAAAAATACCAATTATGATTTAGAAAATAATTTCAATAAAAAAACTCATTTTGTAAAAAATACTCAGATTTTCAACTGTAATTTTCAACTGTAATTTTCAACTGTAACTTTCGAACCAGTAGTTTAACTTTTAACCAAAAGAGTTTAATTATGCAAAACATGTAATAGTTGATATTTTAACAAATAAAAATTTTATTTGAAATAAAAAATCGTTTAATTTGAATGAAAAAAAACACTTTTTATTAGAAAATGAGTTTCTACCGAAAAAACTGATTTAAAAGGAAACTTACATTTTCAAGTGAAACATTTAAAAATGATTTATTTTTTATGAAAAAAGAGAATTTGCGAGAGAATAGTTAAATTTTTGATAAAAAAAATCAATATTTTAATATAATGGTGAATATATTCGGGTTAAAAATGCAAACAACAAAAAAAGATTTTAATCAAATTGTTTAACTTTAAAACTATTAGTTCAATTTTTAACCAAAAAATATTATTTCTCAACATAAAATGTAATGTTTACTATGTTAATCAAAAAAATTTTTTTTTTAATTAAAAAAAGGTAAATTCAACCAAACAATACGAAGTTTCAATTAAGAAAGATCAATTTTCTAACATAAAGGATAAACATTTGAGAAAATAAATCTATTTTCAACCGAATAATTGAATTTTTAATTTAGAAACGTTCCTGAAAAAATTCCCTAACATAAAAAAAAAATCCCTAAAAGTTTCAGGTTTATCCAGGTATCTAAAAATTCCCTAAGAGTTCCAGGTTTTTCCGATTTTCCAGGTGAGTAGACACTCTCATTTAGGATTTCTAAATCCTTGAAGCTAAAAACGACCAAAATGAAATCATCTGCTTTAAGAGAACTTTAAAAGCTTCAGCAAACGATAAACGAAACGCAGAATAAAGTATTAGTAATAATCTCTCTTCAATTAGAGGTAAATTTTCAGCTTTCTGTTGCAAGAAAAAAAACCGGCGGACATAAAAAAGTGAACGAAGAGCTATCGTTGCCACTCGCCAAATGGAAATTAAATTAATTCACTCGAGTAAAACGAATAAACCGAGTTATGAACACCCGGACGGGCTGCAAATCGTTATAAAATGATTCTCGTTAACCGAGTTATGACATTCGCACGAAACCAGCTCGCTTGGAAAACCTCTGAATCCACGTCCAACATCCTAATTTGACGCATACGATCCTACAGCACGTTTTTCCATTTTCAGAGCAGCTTAAGTCGCCGTAATCCAATTGCGGTAATAACGTTTTCTAGGATTTAACAGTATTTTAATTTAGAGACAAGTTTTCCTGAGAAGAAAAAGGACACTAACGAGAGATAGAAAGTGCATCTCTATTGTAAACATGCAAGCGCGATTCTCTTTTCTTCTAAATTCCAAAATCCTGTTATCTTTTTAACTTTATATTTTGTCCAGCTTTGAGAATCGTATTGAAATATTTGATTTTGAAACTCGACCCTTTTCCCGAATCGCTCCACTAAAGTATTTTTTGATTTGCGATCAAGAGTGCGATGTGGCTTAATTTACTTGGCCGATCCACGACTCGGCCTGGCGCAGGTGTGCGGACGAATCGTGGATTGGTCAAATTGTGTAAATTATTTGGAGAAGATAGTCGACAGATCAGTTTGTTCTTAGGCTGCATAATATTACAAGGCGGTTTCTTTTTCCTAGAGACATTAGTCTTCTAGTCTTCTCTTTATTTTAAGTTTATTTTTTCCAAGTAAGGCTAATTAACGGAGGATCTTTGCGGAAAAAGGGTCGAGCAAGGGACAAAAGCGAACGATAGGCGCATTGTCGATCCGTATATTCTGGTAGAAAAAGGTTCACTTCTCGATTCCCTCGATTTAGGATCGAGGCCACGACAAGCCGTGCTTGATACTTGGCTTATATCAGGAGTTGAGTGTATCAACTTGTATTGCTCTCTAGTTACACGAAAATAGCACAGATCGACTTGAACTAGGACACAGTAACGCTAGAGAGGCTCAATAAGTAAGAGAATAGGACAAAGCATTTGCTGCTGCGGTATTGAAATATTTTTATACAATATAATTCGTTTAGTAATCGTTAACTTTAAGATTTACTTTTTTTAAATCTTTCATTTAATTTTAATGAGGTTAATAATTTCTTTCTTCT
>NC_046658.1:123265579-123303793 GCF_010883055.1 Belonocnema kinseyi
TGCATATTATCCGCGAGATACTTGCAGATTTGAGTTTGATATAATCATAATTGTTTTGGTGACTTATCTATTAATGAGCACGAGACGAACAGATTTACACCTAGGAAGTACAATAGAGACGGTTGTGTCTCAACTTAGTTAGTAGCGTGAATGGTTATTATTTTGTTTCATTCGCGAACGGAGGTGCAAATAATGAAGATGAGAAATTAAATAAGAAACTAAATATCTAAATTAGAAACTAACCAAGGGAATTTACACTCTTCGGCATTTTTTTTTAATTTGCACTCCTCTAAGTACTAAGTGATAATCAAACTTGTAAAAAAAAACTTCTGGTTAGATTGGGCGGTAGCACTTTGAATTTCTAACCGGATAGTCTAGACTCGATTCCTTTTACCTGCATATAAAAAAAATTACTATTGACTCAAGTTTTTATAAATGTGGGTATTGAATTGAAAATATATACATTGAAATCAACCATCAACCCATCACTCTAATTTCAAAATTTTAATATTTTAGTAATAATTAGAAATGTCTTTTATTTATATCCTATTTTTAGGCGATTTTTTACTATTTCTTTATATTTGAATATTTATTTTATTCTTATTATAGAGCAAATTATATATTTTTTGAAACGTGGAAAATAAGGTCGTTTTTTAAATTAATAGAGCGACATTTTTGCATTATTTACGATTATTATTATTAAATATAAAGGGTAAAATGAGTTTTTTTTTTACATTTTACTTTAAAAAATTTTTCACTTTTTTTATAATTTCTCACGCAAAATTTCAAATAAAAAATGATAAAATTATTTCAAATTTTTTAAAAACAAGAAAAAAATTTGTTCTAAAAAAATTCCATTATTATTTTGACTTTTTTGGATTTTTCTGGTTCTATTTTTTTACTTTTTTATTTATTTATTTAAATTTTCAGGAGTGAGAAAAAATGGAGAAAATTTCGTGTCTTAATTTTTTGTAATGATATACCTTTACCATTATTTATTATTTCTTTTTTTTTCAACGGTTTCGAAAAAGTGAAAAAAAGCACAAACTGAAAGAAAAAAAATTTTGAAAATCTCAAAAGTTTGCAAAAAGGTCAAGACTTTGAAAAAAATGTTTCTCCTGAAAAAAATACCACACTGAAAATTTATGTTAAGTAGATAATATTAGTATCTAATATTCCTAAAAAATTGATATGAAAAATGTAGGTCTTTTTGCGAAAAAAATGTTTTTTTTATATTAAAAAAAAAGGAATAGCTTTAAAATTTTTGTTTGTAAATTTTAAAAGAGTACAAAAGAACTGAATAAACTGAATATAGGAAAACCCTAATATTTCAAAAATTGCAAAATTTACACCCGTTTCAAAGTAAATTTGACAAAACAGTAACTTTAGTCCGAAAAATTTTTCTCATTCGGAAAATATATAAATACGTCTCTACTTTAATTTAAAAAAATACGAGTGTCCTCATTTTCCTTGTTGTAAATGTGGTGAAGATTACAAAACCCAATTTTTTCATAGAAAAAAAAAATGGTAAATGAAACATGAAAAACGAGCAAGCACTGGATAAACTGAAACATAGAAAAGCACTATATTTCAAAAAAGGCAAAAATAGCAAGGTTTGGAAAGTAAAATAAAAAAATCCTTTTATTTCTCAAATTTTGAAATATTCGTTAAAAAAATTAAAAGTGATAAAGATTGAAAACCCCAATTTTTCATAGAAAAAATGGATAAAAATCAATATTTTGGTTCTATTTAAATAAATAAGTTTATTAATTGCAATAAAAAAATAGACAACAAATTCAAGATCAAATAGCTAGCGCCTGAT
Organism: Belonocnema kinseyi; assembly: GCF_010883055.1. Classification (NCBI taxonomy): domain Eukaryota; kingdom Metazoa; phylum Arthropoda; class Insecta; order Hymenoptera; family Cynipidae; genus Belonocnema; species Belonocnema kinseyi. The sequence goes on from NC_046658.1 coordinate 123,267,402, forward strand.
CTAACCGAGGCTCGTAATATTCTTTTTGGCTTGATTTAAATGATTTGAATAGTCATTTACCATTTTTTTGAAATTGCCAAAATATGCAGGTACGAGGAATCGAGTCCAGATTTTCCGGTTGAAAACTCAAAGCGTTGCCGCCTGATCCAACCGAGACTCGAAAGTCTCTTTTTGGCTCGACTTGAATCATTTCATTAGTCATTTACAATTTTTTTAAATTGACAATAAATGCAGGCAGGAGGAATCAAGTTCAAATTTTTCTGCTAAAAACTCAGAGCGTTGCCGCCTGATCTAATCGGGAGTTTAAAAAACTTACCAATCTCGTTCCATGTATCGTGTGTGGCTTTTTTAAAAGTCATTTTTAACTAGAATTATTGGAAGAAGTATGCATAATTTAAAAAATTCCGAATGCTGCAGGTTCCCCTTGTAAAATTAAAACGTCAGACGCTACTTTCTTTTTCCCGGAGGAGAGGAAGAAAGAAAGGAACCTTTTGTTTTATTACTTGGAAATAAGGATAAATCCACTCTGTTATCACACGCAAACGCAAATAAAAATCTAGGTTCTCGCTAAATCATCTCTAGAGTCGATTTAATAAATTTGTAACCAATATCAATGATTCGCCGCAGAGGCTCATTTCCTTTGCAGTCAACATCCGGACCTATTCGAGTTACAATGACGCACCTATTTTTACTCTTTTATGATAATTCCGCGAGACGAATACGCGCCACGGTTCAAATTCGCTACACGCACACTTGGCGATCTCACTTGTTCAGATTCAGTTTCATTCCCATATTCATGTTCTAATTTTCATTCACACGCACGCAGAATTCTACACATCTATTCGCGAAAATATAAATCTCTAAAATCGCACGAATCGCGAGCCACCGATTGCCACGAACGAAGCTTGCACCTCTGTGTCAAAGCCACCGAAATACCGAGGGTCAGTTCTTCGCTTCTTTGTACTTATGAATTCGACCTTAAAAATCATCCAGATCAGGCCTGTCCAGCGAGGAGAAATTTCAGAAATTTGAGTCGAAAGGATATTTTGATATATTGGCCAAACTTATAATTTTTTCGCCCTAAGCGAGTTACTTAATTTGAACATTTAAACACAACATATTAAATGGCGGTCCTGCGGACTTAACCTTACAAGCCATTGGTCGATACAATGGCGTCCGAAAAGTGTCTCAAATGCTCCTTGTCGGTCGCCATTGTATTCATAAATGAATTTTAAGGTTAAGTCCGCAGGACCGCCACCTGTTATATTTTGCTTTAATTGGTAAAGTTTAGTTTTTTCTCGTTCTAAGGTAGTTTCTAAGGGCAAAATATAAACTTTAAATGGCAATATAATAGGTGGCAGTCCTGCAGACTTAAGCTGGCAAATCATTAGTAAATACAATTTCGTCCGACGAGGATCAATTGAGACACTTTTCGTAAGCCATTGTATAGACAATTTATTTTTTAGTGTAAGTCCGCAGGATCACCACCTATTATATTTAGATTTAAATCGTAAAGTTCGCCTTTTAAAAATTACTTACAGCGAAAAAAACTCAAGTTTGACCATTAAAACACAATATAATAGGCGGTTTTCTTGCGGACTTTCCCTAAAAAAATCATTAATAAATATAATGACGGCCAACAAGTTGCATTTGAGAGACTTTTCGGGCGCCATTTTATCGACCAATAGTTTTTGAGGTTTTTCCCGCAGAACCGCTATCTATTATATTGTGTTTTAATGGTCAAACTTGAATTTTTTCTAGCCTGAGGTAGTTTTAAAGCGCGAATCTTAATATTTAAAACAGAATATAATAGGAGGCGGTCCTGAAGAATTGCCCTAAAAAATCGTTGCTCCATAGAATGGGTCCGAAAAGTGTCTCAAATGCTCCTTGTCGGATACCACTGTATACATGAATGATTTTTTAGGTTAAGTCCGCAAGGCCGCCACATATTATAGTATTATGTTTTAAAGTTTAAATTTCGCCCCCTAAAATTACTTTGGGACAGGAAAAAAATTAAAGTTTGACCAAGAGTTACAAGACATCAAAAGTAAAGGCACTGAATTAGTTTGTAGATCAAATAAATTTTCGAAGATCACTTTTCTAAGAGAATTGGTGGTCGAAATGCAGCATCTAGACTTTGAGTAAATTTCTCCTCGCTGGACAGGCCTGCTCTAGATCGAGGAACTTTTTCCATTTCGGTGATGCGAGTCAGAATTATTTACTTTGACTTTTTCAATATTCAAATCTCAATTACCAGCAAAGAAAATTTTGGTATAATCAAAATTTTTAACCGAAGCTTTAAAAGGGCCTGTAAAACAAAAACTTACTAACTACGCTCCTGTCAAGTGTGTATTGATTACTTGGCAGAATCATGCACACGTTATAAATTGTTTCAAAGGTCGCATAAAATGTCTAAAAAAAACACACTCTAAAAAAACCATTTAAACTAAAGGGTTCAAACAAGAAAATTGACAAAATAAACAAACAAAGCTAAAGTTACTTCGCATAAAAGAAAAAAGTCGATTCCTCTGCAATATTCCGCTAGAAAATCTAAACTAGCCGCCTAGACTATAAAATCGTTTCTTAAAGACGATCAGAAATCCGCGATGTCAGTTGTAAAAATTCTCTTTCTTTTTTTATATCCTGTACCCTAAGGAACCTTGGCGTTATGGAAAGAAAGTTTACTTTGTGATTTTAATTTCAGATTTGCTCTCGCATCATCGATAAGAGCTCGGTGAATTCCGAAAGCGTACAGTTTCACTAAAAATAGGTTTGATTAAAGACATATTCATACATGTTTTCCGAGATTCTTGAAGCGACTAAATAAAGTTCGAGTCTTTTTACTGGCCTTCGAATATGCGGAGCTTTCGAGACACCTTTAAAAAAAGAAGGACCACGATCTGCATAAAGCGAGGTCGAAACTCGCCCGGATCGAGAATAAAAAATAAATCATTCATTCGATCGAGGCAGGTTCGAAATTTTTTCTTTTAGTTTAATACTCACGCGATAAAGAATCAGAGATTGGAGGAAAAAATCTTCAAAAAGTCCTTAAATTGTAAGGCAGAGAGTGACCTAAAAAAAATATTTAAAGGATCTCGGATTGAAAATTTTACTGTTAGATTAGGTGATAGCGCTTCGGGTTTGTAACTAGAATATCCGGTCTCAATTCCAGCTACTGGAATTTTTTTTCACTTCAGAGGGCAAGACTCCCCCCATTTTTTTAAGTTCCTGGAGAGAGAAATTCCATGTTTATTTCAAATCGGTCAAAAGTTCAGTTTTCAGGAAAATGGGAAAAACATAGAAAATATATTTTCTATGTCGAAAAAAGAACGGTTAAAGTGAATATTTTGCTTAATTTAAATAAATTTATTAGTCAATTGCAATAAAAAAAAAATCCCGGCGACAGGAATCGAGCCCGGACTTTTCGGCTACATATTTCAAGTTTAAATTAAATTGAAAATTAAAAAACTATCTGCATTTAAAAAGATCCTTTAAATTCCTTGTCTTTCTCTAAACCTCTGGATTTGTAACCAATTAAGAACGTAAATTGTTGAAGGAAGCCAGTAAAACTGTTCTCCGAAATAATTCCTCAATCACTTATTTTTCTCGCGTGATCATGATTCTGGATTCTACACGAATCGTAAAAAATGAACCCAAGTAGTCGCGTGTTGCGCGCAGAAACAATGTAAAGTTCGATACAAAGTACGCGAGTTTGCGACACAGAACTAAATTTAACATCGTTGTAAATGTATCACAGACTATTAATAAAAAAACGGTGTTAGAAGCAGACGAAAACGCCCACGAGGCGCTAATTCAAATTAACAATTAGAATGTCAGGCGCGACTACCTTAGGTTGCAAACTCAAAATTGATACTTTATTTTCATACTTAAGAGGAAATCGCCTTACGCAGAATTGGGTCGGTCCGAAAAGAATTTTTGAAGTTCACTGAGTTTTTCTTGAAAACAAGACGGAGCGACTGGAACAGTCTCAACGAATAGCTTGCGGTCTGCGCAAGGTCCTGGATACCGTATTCGGTTTCCGGCACAACGATACCTTATTTATGATTTTTTCCATTTCCACGAAGCCAGAAAGGTTGCAGAAGAATCTCCCGCGATCCAGGTTTCGATCAAACAAATTGGAAAATTCAGAATTGTTAATCGAGACCTGGCAGTCTTTGCTAGGTTTGTATCCTGTGAATACTTAAACTATAATCTCAAGGACGTTGTTGATGAAACTTGACGAGCTTAACGAACTTGAACTCTGGCTAATGATTATCTAAGCCAGGCCTATCTAACGAGGTGAAATTCAAGGAGATTTTCGTGAGATGTGCGTCGCCGGCGACGCACATCTTGCTACATCTCCTTGTAAGCGTGAAGATCAGAATAAATAATGGGGAGGATGTTAAGCTCGATGAAAATAAATAAATTGTGGTGTTCTGGTATTGAGATGAAAACCGAAAAGGGATCAACAACGTCTTTTGAGGAATTAGCTCTATTTTGATCGTTGTGGCACTGGATGACTACTCTAGGGCTCATGAGATTCCTCTGCAGCCTCTGGAATTTTGTGGATCATGCCTCGCGTCGTTGAATTGGATGCCGATTTGAAATCGCTCACAGCATAGAATTCGGTTGCCCAGGGTCTCACTGAGCTTGTGCACTAGGATCGCACTGCAACAGTCGCACTATAGACGGGTCGCTCTTTGCGCCTTCAATAAACTCCTCCAAAGACAACTTGCCGTCCTTGTTCTTGTCCATTTGCCGGAAGATCTTATCCGTCCTTTTCTCTGGCGTCGATTCGTCTTCAGGCATTTTCATCACGGTGCCAACCATTTTGTAGATAGCCTGCAATTTAGACAAAACTTCTTGCATGGCAACTTTGTGGTCAGCAGTTTCTTGGCGGAAAAAGGAAATGGATTCTCATTTGGAGCTTAGGTCAGGAAAATCAGTTATTTTTAAAGGAAGAGTGAACAACTGGTTTATTAGTAAAGTTGGAAATAGATTATCAGGCCTCGGACTCATTTGCGATATTCAAAATAGAGTCAATAGTAGCATACGTTTTGAAAAATAGTAGTGAGATAGTATTAATTCAGGGTGGTAGACTAACTTCACATATAAAATGACCTGAATTTTCCCTGACTAATTCACTATAAATTAATATTTAAAAAATCAAAATTCTAATCTCCTCAAATTTATAATATAAAATCTTTTATGAGTGGAACAAAAACAATTTCATATTTTCATTTCATGAATTTTTAATTTCACTTTAAACCTGACAAACTTCTATGAAAAGTATAAGGATTCCAGGTAATTTTTTAAGTCTCAAGATAAATCTATGAGACTTCAAAACAATTCAAGTTTAATTCAAAAGAATCTTAACACACTGGAAAAGATTTTTAAATACAAGTGAAGTGAATTTAGTAGAATTGAAAAGAAAGCTGAAGAATTAGATGAGATGCATAAAGATTCATGGTGAATTAAAGAAAAATTTTTAAGTTAATTGAAAACATTTCAAGAAGATGAATTAATTTCAGTAAGTTTGAAATGAATTCAGATAAACTTCAAAAAAAAAAAAAAGAATTTGTTAAATGCCTAAGACTTCAAGGTGTGCTTGAAAGAATTCATACAAAAACCAAAAAATCTATTTAATTAATTAAATTAAGTGAATGTAAACGAATTTATTTTAATGAAGAAAATTCAAAAGAATTTTAAAAAGTTTAAAACAATGTAAGATAAAGTAATAAGAATTCAGGACGAATTCCAACAGAATTCAAAAGACATTCAAAAAATATTTGAAAATCTCTTTAAACTTTGATAAGAAAAAATTTCTGTACATTTTAAAAATACCCTAAAGTCTTTTAAAAAATTTGAAATCAGTAGAAATTATTGATATCTACTGGAAATACCATAATAAATTTAAAATCTATTGACAATTTTCGGAATCTTTTATTTAAAATAAAATCCTTTAGAATTAGTTCAAATTATTGAATTTTTCTTAAATAAACGAAGCTTTTTGAAATCCTTTTCAGTCTTTTGGATTCTTTTAGAGCTCTTGAGGATTCCATGGAATTTATTTAAATATCCTTCAATTTTTTTAACTCTTTGAAATCACTTCAAATTATTGAAATCAGCTAACGATTCTTCAGAAAGTTTGAAAATACACGAAACCTTTACAAAAAATTTAATTTCTAAAAAACTCTATGGAATATCTATTAATTAGATAAATTACTTTTAATATTTTGAAATCTTTTTAATACCTTCAAAAATTCTTTGAAAACTCTTTAAATTTTTTTAATGAGTTGAAAATTCCCTTTTATCTTTTAAAATATCGTTAAACTTTCAAACTATTTAAAACCTTTTAAAGTCCCTTGAAACTTTTGCAGCTCTTAAAATACGTTTGAATTTGAGAAATAACTTTTTTTTTTAATCTTTTAGAATCACTTTGAACTGTTCAAATATTTTAGAATCACTTTTAATTGTTTAAATCTATTCAAAATATCTTGGAATCTTTTAAAATACCCTAAAATATTTAAAATCCTTTGCAAATTTTTTGAATCGCTTTATAATCTTTGAAAACTTTTCAAATTTATTCCTTACATTGAAATTCATTAAAAATAGAATAATATATTTTTAATCCTTTAAAATCTTTTGAAATCCCTGAAAATTTTATAATGCTCTTGAAAATACCTCGGAATATTTGGAATCCCTTTAAATGATTTAAATCTATTCAACATTCCTTGGAATACTTTGAAACACTAAAATATTTCAAATCCTCTGAAATCCTTTAAAATCCCTTGCAAATTTGTAAAGCTCTTGCAAATTCCTTACAATATTTTCTTCCAATCTTGCAAACTTTTCTTCCTCTAAAATATTTCTAAAGAATTCTAAAAAATTCAGAAAAAGGTGTAGATTTAGGTTCAATAGTGATTGACCCGTGGGTTAATTTATTGAAAGAAAAGTGACTAAACTCAATAGTGATCTCTTTATTCTAGAGAAGCTGACACTTATCTTTTATATACATTGATTTTTAATACTTTCAATCTCAAATCAATACAATAATTTCAGTACAATTTCTACGATTAAATTCGAAACTAAACCATTTTTAGTGTTTCAATTTATGCTTATTTAATTTTTAACGTTTCAAATTTAATTTTTTTCAATTTTGAATGTGATTAAATAAAATTCTAGATTTGTAAAAGCTTTTAATTTTAATAATAATCAATTTCAAATAGATCAATAATATTAGGGGAATATTAGTTTGTTCCTTTTTTCTATCATTTAATTTTTAATTATTGAATCAGTCTGTTGTTAAAAAAAGGTTAAAACATAGTCTTTAAAATCATTTGAAATCCCCTAAAATTATTCAAATTACTGAAAAAATTAAAAATCTTAAGTAACCCGATAAAAATCGAACAAAATTGCGTAAAACATCTTAAAATCTGTAATAACTTTCAAAATTTTTTTAAAATGATGAATTTTTGGAAATCCTCTCAAATTGCACAAATCTCTTAAAGTCTACATAAGTTCCCTAGAATGTTATGCAATCTTATAATTTTTTTTAAAATCCTATGAATCCTTTATATATTGCAAAATTTCTTCAAACCTTCAAAAATTTTAAACTTTCTGAAATATTGCGCAAATCATTTGAAATTCCTTAGAAAATTTGAAATCCTTAAAAGTATCCTACCAACTTACTAAAATGATTGAAATCTCATAAAATTTCTTGGAATCTTTAAAAATACACTATATTCTTATAAATTAAAAAAAATTGTAAAGATCCTTAAATCTTGTAAAATACATTGAAATCTTTCAAATCCTTCGAAATCCATTGCATTTTTCTTAATCAGTACTTTGAAAGTACTTTGAATATTCTAAAAGTTTTAAGATCCTACAAAGTCCCACGAAAAATATTGTTACATTTTTAAAATAAAGTCGTGAGTCCGAGCCCTGTCTTCTTTTAAACAGGAAGTATTCTGAAAATCCTAGAAAATTTGATTTCATAATTAAGAAAAAAAATTTTTTGTTTCAAAGTGTAATCGCAAAATTAGTATCTAAATTACCTGGCTTATGGATATCACATTTTACCCGTATTTTCAAATGAGATTAAAATGCCTGATTTTGTAATTCTTGAGGCACCCAACAAATTTCCAAATTTTTAATACCAGGTTACAAAAAAATAGTTTTTAAACGACTGGAGTGAAAAATTCAATTTTCTTTAGTTTTCTCCATCTTAAAGCAGTATCAGCAAATTTGATTTTGCTCTTTGAATCATACAAACTCACTCTGAATTTCAGAGACTCTGATCAAACGATTTGTAAGTTCTCAAATAGATAACATCCTTATAGTATAATTTCGTTTTCGAAATGTCCTGATATTTCTGACTTCAAGTATTTTTCTATCTGCAAGGATCCTTTGTAAATAAAGTTAAAATTTATCACTGAAAAGAATTATTGTAACTCTAATAAGAAGAAGTTATTTTCTGTTAAATAAAAACTTTAAGAGTAAAATTATTTCTACTATTGAAATATTTCGAGTCATAATAATTTACTTTGTATTTAAGAAAATAATGTTAGATAGAATTTTTATAAAATATTTACATAATTTCTCTTCAATTTCCATAGGATTTCTTTTTGATTGTTATAATCACATTTTCTAAAAGTTTATATTTGGAAAAAAATGTAAATTTCTTAGAGTGATTAGCATTTTTGTCAGGCTCATAAAAATTAAAAGTGCTAATTCTAAAAAGTAATATGAAAGTAAGGGTATCGTGGAAAACCTATGTACGTGTCATTTTTTCAACGTTCATTTTTAATGACCTGCGCGGTAAAATTAAAACATTAAAATTATATAATAAACTATTCTAAATATTATACGCGTTTTTTGTTGCTAATTTTCTCTGAAAAATAGTATTTTTAAAAAAGAATCATTATAAAAATATAAGTGGTAAAAATTGTTAGTTTTTTTCGTTTTTTTAATTGGAAATTGGCATTTATAAACAAAAATTATTATCAAGATTCTCCATTTTAACAAGTTTAGGTTATGTTAGCGTTTTACCTCGATTATTATTTGACAAGATCTAGAATAATTTAATAATTTTTGATTGCGTTAGTATTTTTTCTGGAAACTAGTATTTTTAATAAAAGAAAATGTACAAAAAAAATTCACAATTTTTTTTAAATATTAGTTCATATTAGCTTTTAACAACAAAAATGGTTATTTTGAAATAAAAATCATTAAATATGGAACAAGAATTACAAATTTTGAAGAGTTTCGGGTTATATTACCGCTTTTCACAGAAAATCTATTTTTTGTCAATAAAAATCGTTAGATTTTTAAGCTTCATATATATTTTTTTAATTTTAGGTTACGCTACCGTTTCAAACCAAAAGTTGGTACGCCAATACAAAAATAATTAGAATTTAAATATTTAGAATTTTTTATGATTTTTGTTGTTTTAGAGTTTTTCGTCAAAAATTAATATTTTCAATTCAAGAAACTAAATTTGAACGAAGATTCGCAACTTTTAGTAATTTAAAGTTTTTTAGCGTTTTACATAAAAATTGGTATTTAACATGATCAAATTGGTATGCTTAAAACAAAATCATTATCTTTCGAATAATATTTGCATTTTTTTAAACAATTTCAGGTTAATATTGACACTTTTTACAGGAATTTGGTTATTTTAAGATATTTGCTTGAAGAAAATGTTAAAATAATATTTTGGAACAATTTCAGGTTACGGTGACGTTTTACATTAAAAATTGGCGACCTTAAGTACAAATTATTATAATTTGAACAAGATTTAGAATATTTTAACAATTTTGTATTATGTTAGTTGTTTTACTTGTAAATTGTTATTTTCAGTCTAAAAAATATAATTTAGTTTTTTTCATCGAAATTAGTATATTTACTAATAATCTTCTATTATTTTTTAGATTAATCTTTTTTATTTGGATTATCATTCAGTCATTAAATTTACAATGTTTTATTTTGAACGTCTTTCAAACCGAAAATCGCCACATTCAATCAAAAATCATTGGTTTTCAAAAAAACTTTTTTTAAACAATTTTACGTTATACTCGCGTTATTCACGTCAGTGTAAATTTAAAAAAATATTTACAATTTCGAAACAAGTTTAGGTTAGGTTAACATTTTTTATTGAAAATGGGATATTTTAAACAAACAATATTAGGTTCAGAACAAAATTTACAATCTTACATAATTGTTTGTTATGTTAGTGTTTTTCGTCCAAGATTGATATAGTTTATAAAAAATCATTACATTTCAAAAAATATTTAGAATTTTGTGTAATAATGGGTTAATTTTTTTTCTAATTTTCATTAATTGCTATTTTAGTAGTAGATACTGTGAAATACAACCATTCGATATTAACATTAATTTTATATTTTTATTTAAAAATCGCGCTAGAAAAAAGAAAATAATCACGCGCTCATTTGTTTTCTAGTTATTTAAACTATTTGTTTAAATATCCACAATACCAAAAAACTAATTTGTTGTATACTGTAAATATTAATTCTATACCATGTAATTGTTTATTTATACTACCTCACCACCTGAGTCCAAAAAAATAGTGAATCGTATAGAATTTATATAATTTTTTAGCAAAATCGAATCGAGATATTAGTATTTCCATGTCTCGCATTTTTAAACAATTTATTTAAATAAACGTATAGCAAATTTTTACTTACATTCTTTATATTATCACTTAGTTTTTGCACTATTTTTTTTTGCAATTATTTGATGAAAAAATAATTTTTTTGAAGGTTTGAGAAACTGAATTTTATATGAAGAATTTTATTAAATTAATTTTTCACTTTTAATTCTTCTATTTGTCTTATTACATGTTTCTCGCGCTTAAATCATATATGTATTTTACGTTAATTACAGTGTTAAATAGCAATTTTTTAGATGAAAAATTTTCATTCCACTTACATGGTTATGACCGCGAACAAACTTTTATGAGCATTTTCTCAGAAAATATTAATTTTTACCCACTTGTTTTCTATATATCTGTAGGGATCCATAAAATCTTGAAATAACTTTCACATTTTTTTTCAATCATTCTAATTTAAAAAATGTTTTTTTGTGCTCTGGAAATTTTGTTCTTGTCACTTACACGATTTTACCATGACACCCATCAGTAAAATGCTTTTTTTGCAAATTTTAAATTTAATATAAATTTTTTTAGAAAAGTGCCCTTAAAAATTAAAAACATAACAAATTCCGTTAAGGAATTTATATTTTGGGGGCTCAAATATATTATTTTTCTACATAAGGGATGACAAACGAATCTTTTTTTAAACAAAAAACTACCTTGATGAACATAAGGCTCCTTAAATATTTACGCGAATTATTAAAAAAAATTAAATTTTTTTTTAACTTGAAATTTTTTGAAAATTACTAAAATTGTGTAAATTTGTAGAAAAGACACTTTTTTATAATATAAAATAATATTTTCGAAATAGCAAGTCTTTTTTTAAAACATTCTTAGTTTTGTGTCATAAAGAAGCTAAAATCATAAAAATGTACAAAATATATTCTTACCAAGTTTGGAAATATCTAAATTTGATTGCAAAATTAACGAAAAACTGTACCAAATTTGTAACTAAATTTCCTAAAATTTTATTATGAAATGATGAAATTGTGACAGAATTTTTGTAAATTAACCTTAAATTACAGAAAACAAGTTTTATAATTTTCTATGGCATGTAAAGGCTAAATCACGCAATCGTATCTAACAATTACGAAACCCTGTAACTGAATTTCCCCAAAATTGTCTTAAATTTAGGAAACTGGTAACTTAATTTTCTAAAATTTGTTGAAATATTTCAAAATTTATCATGGAGGTGCTATAATTTTGCGTAAAACAACAATGTTCAATGTGGAAAATTACCGAAAATATAATCACCATATCAGAAAATTTGCAGAAAATGAAATTTTCCAAAATTTTAAATTAAAGAAACAAAAAAAATTGTATTAACGAAATTGAAATATTCCGAAAGTAAAAGGTAATAAAATTATAAAAATTCTAATATCACTAATTGACAAGATTATATTTCCGTAATGCAAAAATCCAAAAATTTCTGAAATATATAAATTCACCAAATTCCAAATCCGCGATTTTGCATTACTATTTTATTTTATAGATATAAGTGCATTTTTTAAGATGTTAAAAAACTATTTTGAATAAAAATCAATGTAAAATAGAATATTATTCTAACATATACAAAATAAAAAATTGTAATATTTTTTGTCGGGAATTCACTAATTTACAAAATTTATGAAGTTCCTGAAGTGGAAATTTCAAATGTTTTAAAATTCTGGTTTCAAAATCTCGGAAATTTTTTAATTTGTCTAGTTTGATTAACTTTTACTTTGGAATATTTCAAATTTGTTTCTAAATATTTAAGGTAATTTCATTTCTTCGGTGATATGAACTTTGGAAAATTTTCATTTTATAGATATTTTCTATTTTGGTAAAATTATTTCGACCTATGATGCGTGAAACTATAGAAAATAAATAAAAATACAACATAAAACTATGAAAGTTTCAAAAAAATTAAAATGTGGAAAAATTTATTTTATTTTATGAACAAAAAAATGTACCAATAGAGAAATTGTAGATGTATTGCTATAAATATACACACAAGAAATCAAGAGAAAAATGACACGTGGCATTTTCAAGAAAATACACTTTTGTTAAATGTACGGCATTTTAGTAATTTCAAAGTTTTTTAAAGATTTAAAAAAACTTAGTTAGCACTACCAGCAACCACGAAGAAAATTAAATCATGTCCATTTGTTTTCTCAAGATACAAAATTTTCAAAGAAAACTTTCGTTAATTTTTCATATTTCATGTAAATATAGAAGTAGTTCTACATATGTGAAAAACAATTTTTGTTAACAAAAAAATACTTTCATCATATTTTGCCTTTTCAAATTCATACAACTAAAATTACACTTAAGTTTTTAATATATTTTTTTTCCTTGAAAGCATAAAAAAAACCTATTAAACCTCAAAATTTGACATTTTTTGGAATTCAAAAAATACATAATGAAAAGTAAAAGTAAAAAACCTTTCAACATAAAAGCTTCATAAATGACTTTTATAACTTTTCGGAAAAATATTGGACTCTTATTTAAATTTCCCTTACTTCCAAATCACCAAACTTCCAGATATTACCAAATATGCTGTTACCTTGTTGCAGAAAATATTAAATATTTCTAAAGTTCCTGAACTACAATATATTCCCTTTAAGAATTTCAGACAAAAAGTATCGACTCACTAATCCAATTTTTCATCGTCAACCCATTTCCGGGGAATTCTCTCGTGAATTCCTTTTGGGTTTCTATCAGATCTTTCCAACTTGTTTAATCTTACAATTTCAGGATGTCTACCAATTTTCTCCGACCAAATTCTCAGTTTTTCCAGGTTCTTCGGAAATCATTTGCAATGCTTTCAAATCTTCTTCAATTTTCTCTTAGAATTCATTTTTCAAAATAAAAAATCATTTTATATGTTCACATGAATCTCAAGGAAAATTTTTTATCCTCTTAAAACTCTTAAAAACTCTTAGAACGATACTAGATTTGGCTTGAAATCTTAAAAATTCAAATTTTGTTTACAAGTTTTTTTATAAACTTTTCACAGTTTGAATTATTTTTCAAGAAGTTGCATTTTTACCTAAAAAGATGGAATTTTTACCAAAAAGACGAATTTTCAACGAAATAGTTAAATTTTCAACCATAGAAATGAATTTTCAATTGTAATGATACATAAATAGTTGAATTTTCAAATGAAAAATATTAATTTTCAACCAAAAATGGAATAGTCAAATTTTCAGCTCAAAAAATTAATTTTTAAACAAAACAAAAAAAAAACAAAGTATTTTAGCAAATGTTTGAACTTTCAACATAGTAGTTAAATTTGTCATAAATAGATGATTTTTCAACCGAAACAGTTAACTTTATACAAGTGAGATGAATTTTGAAGAAGAATTTTCAAACTTCTAACCAAAAATGATCAAATTTTAACTTGAAAAGATCGATTTTCAATGTAAGAGACGAATTTTCAACTAAAATCATAAATCTTAAACCAAAAAAATAAATTTTAAATAAGGCTGTTTAACATTCTTTCGAGAATTTGAATTCTCAAAAAAATTTAATTTGCGCTAAGAAGATTGATTTTCTATAAAAAGACGAAGTTTGAACAAAATACATGAACTTTAAAATCAGAAGTTGAACTTCCAACTAAAATGAATAAATTTTAAACCAAAGATGTAAAATCTTAATTTTCAGTAGAAAACATTTTTTTTTCAAAGACAACAAAAAACTATCTTTTAAAAAAATTAATTCTCAATAAAAGATTTAATAGCTGATGAGTGAATCAAAAAATATTTTTATTTTAAATAAACAACATTTTAAGATTCATCATTTCAGGTGGCAGTTATACTACTTTGTTGAAAATTCGTTTTTTTTTTTAAATTAATTTTTTTAATGGACAATTTAACTAATACATTTTTAGTTATACAAACCAAAAAATTAAATTGGGGTTTTAATTTTTTTAAATTAATTATTGTATAATTATAATTTTTATTTTATTTATTATACATATTAATTATTATTATAATTATATAACTATTTAATAATTTTTTAATTTAATTAAAAACCACTTTTTTAAAAAAGATAAACATTCAAATTTATTTTTCTTGTTATCCCGATTAATAAAAAATATAACATTTTCCAAAATTTTAAATGTCATTGCCGGCTCGCATTGTATTTCCGGTTAATCCCCAGCTATTTTCCGATTAGTAGACAACCTGAAATTACACCGGAACCCCGATTTCGTAAAACCCGGTCTTAGAATTCATAGAATTTCTGGCCCATGCAGATTTTCAGCGCGCAGTGAGAGAGCCGGTTGCGACTCTCGCCTCAGAAGGGCAGCAGTGCGCGAGTACTCAGTCGAGTACATTGCGCAATATTATGCATGCAAATTGGATCTTGTTCAGACAGGGTAAATCGGGGTTCTGCTGTATTTTGTTTGTATGAAGTAATTTGTTGAGTAAATTATTTAAAATATTGATAATTAACTTACCGTGACGATTTCAAGCATCTCCTGCCGCGAAATGTAACCGTTACCGTCGAGGTCGTACATGCTGAAGGCCCACTTTAGCTTCTGTTCCAATTTACCCCGGGATGTGACGCTGAGGGCGCAGAGAAACTCCCGGAAGTCGATGGTTCCATCGCCGTTCGCGTCGAATGTCCTAAAGACATGTTCTGCAAACTGAAGGTACAAAAAATAAAATTAGCGAATTGAATTGAACTGAACAAGAATGGGGGGAATAATGTTGGCACAAGGGGAATTGACCTGGAAAAGGACGGGTTTTATTTCATTTCCGTTTCGCTCTTCCGCTTCTTCTCTCAGTTGTTTGAAAAACAGTTGCTTTTCTTTTCCTTCCCTTTTCCTGCGGTTCGAATCTCTATCGATAGAGTTCGATTGGAGATATATTCAGTTCGGTGCAAGAATCTTCAATATTTAGAGAGTAAATACGGAATTTGTCGCAAGCACTCTCATCAGAGATTTTCATGGGAAAACGGTTTAGATCGAAGAAGAAATAAGCGGGACCTGAGATATCCGGAACTGAATTTCAGATTTTCCAGACAAAAATGGTAATTTTTCACGAAAATAGGAAAAATAATAGGGGATATACAAAAAAATATCACACAAATGTTTAATTTTTAATACGAAAAGACAAGCTTTCTTTAAAACAGTTGTATTTATCAACCAAATCATTGAATTTTCAAAGAAAAAGATGAATTATAAATAAAATAGAATCATTTTTTTTAATAAAAGAAAACTAATGCTCAAATAAATAAATTTAATTGTGATGTTGAATTATCAACTAAGAAGATAACTTTTTCTAACTAAAAGGATCAATTTTAGAAAAATACATAAATTTTCGACCAAAAAGTTGAACTTTTTAACAGAGAAAATTAATTCTCGTCCAAAAAAGACGAATGTTTAATGAAATAGATAAACTTTCAACCGAACAGTTAATTTCTTAATTCAAAAAGGTCCATTTTTGACCAAAAATAAAACAGGTAATTTTTTTATGTAAATTAATTTCTACGAAAAAATGAGTTTTTTATTTAAAAAACTCCATTTTCCATCAAAAAGCTCAATTAGTATGCGGAAGGGCAGATTTTTCTACATAACAGTTGAATTGAAACCAAACAGTTCAATTTCTACAGTAAAAAAATAATTCTCAACAAACTAGCTCAATTTTTAACTTAAGAAATTAATTTTTAACTAAAGAAATGACTTTTCAAATGAAATTATGAATCTTCAACAACAACAAAAATTCATTTTAAACCAATAAGATTCTTTGACCAAATAGTTCAATTTTTATATAAAAAGTTAATTTTTGATATAAAAAACGAATTTTCTACAAACAAGTGTATTTACTATCAAATAGTAACCTTTTTTATCCGAAAGACCAGTTCAATTTTCAACTAAAAAAATGATTTTTCAACTGAAATTATGAACCCTGAACCTACAAAAAAGAAATGAAATTTAAAACCATAATATTATTTTTCAAAATAAGAAAGACGAATTTTCAACAAAATAAGAAAGCTTTCAACCAAATGGTGAAATTTTTAAACTAAAAAGGACCAAGTTTTAACCAAAAATAAAATAATTTAATTTACATTTAATAAAATAAATGTAAAAAAAACGAATTCTCTATAAAACAGACTGTATTTCCTAAAAATTGCTCAATTTTCTACAAATTTCTGATTTTTCATGTGGGAAAGAAGAACTTTCTATTGAGTGGAAGCTTCTAATGTGTCCCCTAAGGGTTTACATTTTTCTTACACCTTCTCTATTTCTTTACACCCTCCACACACTTGGTGGTGGAAGGCGGACCTACAGTTTAAGGTGGGTTCCGAACCACCAAGAGCAACAGCCTTAAGTACTTAGAGAAAACCTTTTTCTCTAGAGGTACCGGTCCCACCGAGTGACTCTCCGGAGATGAACAACTCCCTTGCTAGGCTAGTGTTCACCGCATGGGCCACCGAGACTCTTCCAGAGTGCGAGGCGGGAATCGAACCCGCAAGCCGAAGGAGTGGGTCCAAAGAATTAATAACCAAATAGTTAAACTTTCAATTCTTTCAAAGAAAAATAAATTTTTAAATAAAATTAATTAACCTCAACCATAAAATTGAATTTTAAACCAATAAGATTGCTTTTCAAAATAAAAAAGATGACTTCTCAACTGTGTCCATAAATTTTTAGTCAAAAAGTTGAATTATCAACCAAGAACATTAATTTTTCTACCAAAAAGTACACATTTGTTAAAAATACAGCAATTTTTAATCAAAAAGTTTAATTTTCAACCAAGACAATTATTTCTCAGGCAAAATACAAATTCTTAAAAAAATACGTAAACTTTCAACTAAACAGTTTAGTTTTTGAACCAAAAAAGATTAATTTTTAACCAAGAATGAAATAGTTAATTTTAATGTAAAAATTAATTTTAAATTAAAAAAATAATTTCTCACAAAGTAGTTCAATTTTCAATCAAAGAAATTAATTTTCAAAACAAAATTATAAATCTTGAAGCAGCTTGAACCACGAAAGTGAACTTTGAAAAAAAAGCACTTCAACTGTCAACTAGTTGATATTTCAAACTGAAAATACATTTTCCATAAAAAGTTTAATAGTTGATATTTCAACCAAAAAACGATTTTTATTTTAAATAAAAAACAGTTGTATATGACAAAAGCAAACACAAAAGTTTTTAACCAGAACATGGCATTTTTAATCTAAAAAAAAAAACTTTTTGTAATGTTGAAAATTACCGAAAATATAATCACCATATCAGAAAATTTGCAGAAAATGAAATTTTCCGAAATTTTAAATTAAAGAAACAAAAAAATTGTATTAAAGAAATTGAAATATTCCGAAAGTAAAAGGTAATAAAATTATAAAAATTCTAATATCACAAATCGACAAGATTATTATATTTCCGAAATGCAAAAATCCAAAAATTTCCGAAATATATAAATGCAAGGAATTCCAAATCATCGATTTTGCATTACTATTTTATTTTATAGATATACGTGTATTGTTTAAAATTTTGAAAAACTATTTTGAATTAAAATCAACATAAAATGGAATATTATTCTAACAGATAAAAAATAAAAAATTGTAATATTTTTTGTCGGGAACTCACTAACTTAAAAAATGTATGAAGTTCCTGAAGTGGAAATTTCAAACTTTTTAAAATTCTGGTTTCAAAATATCGGAAATTTTTTAATTTGTCTAGTTTGATTAACTTTTACTTCCGGAATATTTCAAATTTTTTTCTAAATATTTACGGTAATTTCATTTTTTTCGGTAATATAAACTTTGGAAAATTTACGTTTTATAGAAATTTTCTATTTTGGTAAAATTATTTCAACCTATGGTACGTGAAACTATAGAAAACAAATAAAAATACAACATAAAAGTATGAAAATTTAAAAAAAATTAAAATTGGGAAAAATGTATTTTATTTTATTAACAAAAAAAATTCACCAATAGAGAAATTGTACATGTATTGCTACTAATATACACACAAAAAATCAAGAGAAAAATGGGGAGAAAAATTAGGTTGCACTACTAGCAACCATAAAAAAAATTAAGTCATGTCAGTTTGTTCTCAAGATACAAATTCCCAAAGAAAACTTTCGTTAATTTTTCATAATTCATCTAAATATAGAAGTAGCTCTACGTATGTGAAAAACAATTTTTGTTAACAAAAAAAAAAAAACACTTTCATCTCATTTTGCCTTTTCAAATTCATACAACTAAAATTACATTAAAATTTTTAATATATTTTTTTTCTTTGAAAGCATAAAAAAACCTATTAAAAATCAAATTTTGACATTTTTTAGAATTCGAAAAAATACATATTGAAAAGTAAAATTAAAAAAACTTTGAACATAAAAGCTTCATAAAGGATTTTTTTATAACTTTATCGGAAAAATATTTGACTCTTATTTAAATTTCCTTTACTTCCAAATCACCAAACTTCCAGATCTTCCCAAATATGCGGTTACCTTGTTCCAGAAAATATTAAATATTTCTAAAGTTTTTGAACTACAAAATATTCCCTTTAAGAATTTTAAACAAAAAGTATCGACTCACTAATCCAATTTTTCATCGTCAATCCATTTCCGGGGAATTCTGTCGTGAATTCCCTTTGGGTTTCTATCAGATCTTTCCAACTTGTTTAATCTTGCAATTTCAGGATGTCTACCAATTTTCTCCGACCAAATTCTCAGTTTTTCCCAGTTCTTCGAAAATCATTTGCAATGCTTTCAAATCTTCTTCAATTTTCTCTTAGAATTCATTTTTCAAAATAAAAAATCATTTTATATTTTCACATGAATCTTAAGGAAAAATTTTTATCCTCTTAAAACTCTTAAAAACTCTTAGAATGATACTAAATTTTGACTTGAAATCATAAAAATTCAAATTATGTTTTCAAGTTTTTTTCTAATCGTTTCACAGTTTGAATTATTTTTCACGAAGTTGCATTTTTACCCAAAAAGATGGAATTTTTACCAAAAAGACGAATTTTCAACGAAATAGTTAAATTTTCAACCATAGAAATGAATTTTCAAATGTAATGATACATAAATAGTTGAATTTTCAAATGAAAAATATTAATTTTCAACCAAAAATGGAATAATCAAATTTTCAGCTCAAAAAATTAATTTTTAAACAAAACAAAAAAAACAACGTATTTTTAACAAATGTTTCAACTTTCAACAAAGTAGTTGAATTTGGCATAAAAAGATGATTTTTCGACCGAAACAGTTAACTTTATACAAGTGAGATGAATTTTGAAGAAGAATATTCAAACAAAAATTTGAATTCACAGATCAAAAAAAATTTATTTTTAACAAAACAGTTAAACTTTCAACCACAGAGTTAATTTTTTTTTAACAAATTGTATTTTCTATCAAATTGTGGAATTTCTTTGCCGAAAATATGATTTTGATAAGAAAGTTAGAATTAGAAAAGATCAGTTTTTAACCAGAACATGGCATTTTTAATCTAAAAAGATGATCTTTTTGCAAAAAGGGTTGAATTTTCAAAATAAAACAAGAACAGAAATCAAGAGATAGAATTTCAACCTAAAACGACGAATCTTGCATGAAAAAGTTTCCACGAGTTGCACTTACAAAACAAAATTCTTGAGTTTTCATTTTTTCAAACATTTAACTTTTGAAGCATAAAATATTAATTAGCAACAAAAAGTCAATTTTCAAACATGAAAGATGAATTTCGAACCAAGTGATTGAATTTTCAACATACATCAATGAATTTCCAAACAGAAAAGAAGAACTTTTAAAGAAAAGAGTTGAATTTCCAACTGAAAACTTACATTTTCTACGAAACTTTTGAAATTTTAAACTAAAAAGACAAATTGTCTAGAAAACACTTGAATTCTTGACCCAAAAAGATGATTTTTCAATCAAGAAGATTAATTTTACATATAAAAAAAATAACGCGGGGGAGGCAGAGTTTAGCAATGGCGAGGCAAAGCGAGGAAGTAGGAACATGGGTGCTAGGCGAGGCGAAACGAGGAAGGCAAGGCGATAAGTGCGAGCGTTCTTAGGTATTAGGTATGGATGGATGTTAGTTAATAAGGATTAGTTTTAAGCAAATTCTGTAAAAAAATAGAATTCTAAGCCAGTCAATTTTTTAAGAAAGAAAGAAATAGAAAATTCTAAATTCAAGGAAAGTCCCTCTGGATTTCCTGGGATATTTCTACATATCTTTCAGGCTTTACCACGCTCTATCGAACTTCTTTGAAGATAACTTTCAATTAAGTGAGATGACGTCAAACAGGTCGTTAATGATCCACAAAAAAGCTCTAAAAGAAAAGCTTTCAAAGCCTCTAGCCACGTATTGGCCTACTAGTTCTTGCAGAAGTCAAACCCCCATTTGCCCCTTTTAACTTGTGTTCTCGCTCACGTGCTTCTACTTGAAGACCTGGAGCAACTCCACTTTTGCTCTTCTTACGACCTCAGATACATACTTTAAATCTCCAATTTCTTCAGTTTTATTCAAAATCGTCTATTGCACTTCAAATTTTTCTCGAGAAATTTCCGTCCAATCGAGTCAATCAATATTTTCCTTTCATCAACGACGAGCGTAATCAAGTCGCTCAGAATCCCACTTAGAAGAGTGTATTTGCTGCTAGTGATGGAATTCTACAATTTCATGTTTTTAGTTTGTCTTTCTATTGGAAAATAGTAATTACTGATTTTACAATAGCAAGCCTTGAATTCATTCGAGAAATCAGATACAATTCCTGCAATTGTCAAATTCGCGAACCGTTTATAATTTTACCGAATTTGAAAATTTACTAATAATAAAATTACCCACAAAAATGGTCGAATTATAAAATATCAGAAATAAAACAATTCCCCAATTTAAACACTTAAAAGGTTGAAAAAATATTGGATCATTTATTAAAAATACAATAACAAAAAAATTATATAGAAAAAATATTTTTAATGTTTAAATTTTCCAAAACTATTGTTTAAATTCAAAAAATAATTTTAGAAACATTAAAAATATATTTTTTTAAGGTTTCAAAATTTTATTTTTAATTAATAAATATATCTAAAAAAATTAAATCCTTAAATTTCGTGAATTTTCTAGTTCGGGTGGCCATTTTCTGTCGGGAATTTTATTATTAAGATATTTTCCAATTCGGGAATTATATTATTCAGAAATTTCATTATTCTGGAATTTTTCAATTCACAAATTTTACAGTGTTTTCGAGTGATAAAATTTCTTAATAATAAAATTCTCGAATTATAAAATACCTGAATTTCAACCATTAAGATTTTTTTAATCAATTAATTTTTTAAATTATTATATTAAACTCAAATTATACTTTTAAAAATTCTGAAAATTAAAAATAATTTTTTTTAAAACAAAATATTTGATTCGCGAATTTAATAATTCGGGAATTTTCTAGTTTGGATATTTTATAATTCGAGAATTTAATAATTTAGGAATGTTATTATTCGTGAATTTTATTATTCGGAAATTTCATTAGACAAGGATTTTATTATCAGGGAGTTTTCGAATTCGGGAATTTTATTTTTGGGGATTTTCCAGTCGTTCCAATAATAAAATTCCCGAGATTATAAGATTTCCGAAGCATAAAAATCCCGAATTGAAAAATTCCCAACACTACGATATTACCGAAGTGGAAAATTCCCGAATAAAATTGTCAGGTTACAAAATATCCGAACTAGAAAATTCCCAAATTTGAGCAATTTAAAAAATTGTTTAAAAAAGTATTGTTTGAATGTAAAATAACAATAGTTGAACAAGATATATTCCAAAAGGGCAATTTTTGTTTAAAGTGTTTGCTTATTTGTGAATTTTATAATTTTATCAATTTTATTATTTGTAAATTTTTCTATTCAGGAATTTTACAGTGTGGAAATTTTTATTTTTCGGAATTTTTCAGTCGTGCGCCCATTTGCACAAATTTTTTAGGGTGAAATTAAACAATCCGAACTTTTAGCACTCAAAATTTGTTCTCTTCAATGACAATTTAATTACTAAATTGTTGTTTGGTTTAAGTGTAGTTACAAAATTTTAGAAGCGAAGAAACTATCAAATAAAATTTAAACAAATATGATTTTTATAAACCACTGTTAAAACCATTTAGTTGAAAATATATGTAGTCTGTTGAAAATTCGTCTTCTTCAGGTAAAAATTAATTTCCTTGATAAAAAATTCAATTATTTGGAAAAAATTAATATATTTGATTAAAAATTCGTCTTTTCTGATAGAAAATTAAACTTCTTGGTTATAAATTGAATCATTAGGTTAAAAATTTATCCGTTTTGTTGACGTTTCATCTTTTTTAATAATGAAATTAATCTTCTGTGTTGGATATTCAATTTTTGTTGTTGAAAATTTCACTATTTGGTTGAAAATCATCTTGTTTTGGTTAACGATTTAACTATTTTGTTGGATATTAATCCGTTTGGGTACAATTAAATTGTCTTTTCATTTTAAAGCAAAACACATTCTTCAATTAAATATCATTTATTACATTTTTTGCTGAGAATTCATTTTTTTCATTGAAAATCCAAATACTTGGTTTAAATTTGAACAAAATATGTAGCAAAATGGGGTCATTGGCAAAAAAAACTGTCAAAAAGTGTTAATCGTGTTATGATTCCGAGGCCTGCAATCAGCGAAGAAGTTTAAAAATATGTTTTCAGGAAAAGTTAAAAAATAGTTCCATTAGCAAGAAATTTCCAGAAAGAGTAGAATTAATTTTTTTCTTCAAAATAGTAGCATTTTATAACTGAAACAACATTAATTTCTTATTTCCCTACAAAATGTACTTCTTCGCTAAAAGAATACAAATTCACAATTCATTGGAACGAGAACAAAAAGTGATTTCTGCATCGTGTGGTAATAAAGAAAAAAATGATGGAAAATATACATCAGATATAGACAGAGCTTAATAAAAAATCGATGGCATAGGGATCGGCAATTTTTCGTTCCTTTTCAGACAGCACCACCCTTTACTCCCAGGGTCTTAATAAAACGTGATTCGGTGATAAAGCGTAAAGTAAGACATGCTGACTCAAAGCTGATAAAAAATGATAGCGATAATAAATTATAAATATCGCTTGATATAGCTTGATGAGCTAGACAGCGACGAACTAATCAGACAGACTCAGGGTAGCCGCAAAACTTGATTCCCAACATTTCCTGACTTTTGCCTGATTTCTCACTGACTACTTTGCCCAATAAATTAATTTCAAAATAAATATTTTAATTTTTCAACAAAAAATATAACAAATAATATCAAAATTAAATTTTAAAATAAATTAATTTATTTTATTTTATTAAATTTAAAAGTAACATCAATTTTAAAATTAACAACAATTTTCAACTAAAATGATGAATCTTTAACTGAAATAGGTCATTCTTTTTCAATAACAAAATATTCTTTTTCACTAAAAAAGATAAATTGTCAATGAAAACTTAAATTATTGAATTTTAAGTTGAAAAAATTAATGTTCAACCAAACAGAAGAATTCTCAACTAAAATGATGGAATATTCGATTGAAATAAATCAAATTTTCTGCTAAACAAATTTCTTTCCACATCAAAAATTACCAAAAAAAAGAACTTTAAAAAAAATACTTACATTTTCAAACAGAGTGATGAATTGTCAACTAAAATAATGAATCTTCAACTAGAATAATTGAAAAAAATCATTTTTCAACCAAAAATTAAATAAGTAAGTTTTTGATAAAAAAATGAATGTTTAACAAAAAAGTTCAACTTTCAATGAAATAATTGGATTTCCAACCCAAAAAATAAACTTTTAACTAAAATAATTAATAATTAACTGCCATATTTCAATTTTTAACCGAAAAGAAGAATTTGCAAACAAGAAAAAGGTAATTTTAAAAAAAATTGAGTTTTAACCAAATGTGCGGATTTTTAATAGACTAATTGAATTTTCAATTAAAAAAGAAAAATTTTCATCCAAATTGTTGAATTATGAACAAGAAAAGATTAATTTTAAACCAAAATGGAAATTCAAAATTTCATTCGAAGGAATTAATTTTCAACCAAACTGATGAATTTTCAACTAAATTGATAAATCTTGAACTGAAATAATTGAATTCTATGTATACCAAAAGGATGAATTTTCTACTAAAAAGGCGAATTTTTTACAAAGCATATACATTTTCAAACAACATATTAACTACTAAATAAATAAAAATGAAAATTCAATAATAAATTATTATTTAATTAGAGTAAACTGAAATAATCTGCGATTGTAGATAAAGTAGAAATTACTTTTATAAATTTACCAAAATTATTAAAATAATGAAAACTTGAACTTTACTGCGATCAGAAGTAAATTCCCAGTTATTAAATAAAATTGCCGGTATTTTCCGGTTTCCTGATTAAGTCGACACCCTTTTAAGAAAAAGAGTTTAATTAAAATGATTTGCTTTATAATTAAAAGCGTTTAAAATTAAATAATTAGAGATAACAAACTTTTTAATTTGAATATAGTTAAATTCCAAGCGTTTAACATTTGATTATAAAAATAAATAGTCATTTTAAATGGGAAACATTAAACATGACATTTAATTTTATTAAATTTAAATTATTTGAAGTAAATTGAAATCGCTTAAAAATTAATAATTTTTAAATTTCTTGTTACAATTTCCCAAATTAAACTAATTCAATTTTGATTCCACAATTAAAACCTATGACAGGGAAGAATGATAAACTTAAGAATTCAACATAAAAATTCAGAACTCTAAAATTGTAACCATTTAAAATTACCGAAAAATTTACCATTTACTGATGTAATAATTGTAGATAGTTCAATTTTTATTTTACACTCAATTTTTAATTTTTGAATTTCAAATATTCCTTCAGAATTATTTTTCGTTGTAGAAATTGTTCAATAAAATATTTTTCAATTTGAAAGGATTTATTTGCCTTAATCTTCCACTAAAAATCGGACAGTTTTAAGATATTACATTGAAAATTAAAAATTAAAATCAAGAATAGAAAACAAGATTGCTATAATATGATTACATTTTTCAAAATTTTACAATTTTAATTAAATTCGAAAGTGCTAAATATTGGCATCCAAAATTATTATATTCAAAACTATCAAGGCTTGTAATATGAACATTTTAATTTAAAAAAATTCAGGCTAAATAAATGAGAATACGGAATGAATGTCAAATTAATTCATATTGCAAAATTTATTTTAAAATCTCTTCAATTCTTTGAAATCATGAAAAAATTTAAATTACGGCAAATTTATTAAAATAATTTATGAGCTTATAAAATCCCTCAAAATAATTAAAAACCTCAGAAATCTTATCAAATTTTCTGGAATCTTTTTAAATATTTTAAAACCTTATTTGTCCTGTAAAATCTTTTTATACCTTTGGAATTTCTTTGGAGCCGTATAAAAATTTGTTTTAATCTCTTGAAATCATTAAAATTCTTTGAATCACTTTAAATTTGTTTAATCTCTAGGAAATGCATGATATTTTCAAATACCCTTGAAATTTGAAACCCTTTGAAATACCTAAAATGTTTGAAAGCAATTAAATATTTCTTGAAATTTTTTGGAATTCCCTATATAATTTTAAATCCTTTGAAATCGTATTAAATTTCTGAAATCAATTAAAAATTTCTTGAATTCTTTGAAAAAAAAAACCGAAAATATTTCAAATTCTTTCAAAAGTTTGAAAATATCTTGAGAGCTTAGAAAATCCTTCAAAATCATTGAAATCCTCGGAAATCTGATTAAGTCCATTGGAATATTTTGAAATTTTATTTGTCCTCTAAAATCGTAAAAAGCAACTTCTGACATTCTTTACAACCGGACAAATATTGTTTTTTAATCTCTTGAAATAATTAAAAATCTTGAAATCCCTAGAAAGTTTTCAAGCTCTTGAAAATGCCTTAGAATTTTTTAAATACCTTGAAGCATTTCGAATTCTTTAATATATTCGAAAATATCATTTAAAATCTTAAAATATCCTAAAACTTTATAGATCCTACAAAATTGTTTCATATCTTCAAAAATTTTAGTGAATTATTAAACCGCTATGCAAATTTTGACAAATTTCTTAAAATCATACAATTCTGCAGACTTTATAAAAGTCTTGTCTACAAATTCAAGTTTGATGAATGACATTTCTAGTGTGTCACATTTATAAAAAAAATTCAGTAAGAATTTGAATAATTGAAATAATTTCAATAATTTAAATTATTATATCGAGATTTTATAATTGAGTATCAAAGTTAAAATAATATGATCGGCGCTGATTTTAATAAAGATGGAATGAGATTTAATTTGAAGTCCCGGTAATTTATAGTTTAAAGAGTAAGTGTCAAGGATTTTAACGAAGTTAAAAAGTTCTTACATTTTCAGGTTTGACAACGATTTCTAGGGAAAACGCGAAAATATAAATGACTATGAATGAATTTAAATTCAAAAGCTTTCTACTTATACTAGTGTGATCCAAAAACGTATCTTTTATATTTTTCAAAATGTGTCCGCTTCAAATTATTCTCTCAGGTGTCAAAATGACCCCTCAACTTTTTCAAAATGGAAAAAAAAATAGATTGAAGGGTCTCAAAGGCCTTTTATTTAATGCAGTGTATTAATTTTAGTAAAATAGATCACCCGTATCTTTGGAATAATTAAAAAAAACATATTCAGGGAAGATTCAAAATTAAAAAGTGTTGTGACATAGTCATCCTTCTAGGTTGAAAATTGAAATTCTTGTTGAATCGTTCTTTTTGACTTCCAAATTCAATAATTTGATTGTAATTTTGTTTCTTTCCTGACTATCAAATTTTCTAAAATCTAAAATTCAAGTATTCGGTTGAAAATACCCTTTTTTGGTTTAGAAATTTATATCTTTGTGCACAAATTAATTTTTTTATTTTTATTTATTTATGCAAAAATTTATTTTGTGGAAAATTCGTCTTTTTGGTAATTGAGAAATTTAATGTTTATAAAATGCGACTGGTTGAAAACTATTCTTATTTACTTGTATTGAAATTTTTTTGATTTAAAATAAAAAAACTTTCTTTGTTTAAATATCAATTCTTACAGTTTTGTTGAAATTTTTTTTTTAAGTTTTAACTTTTTTTTAAATTGCAATTTTTGGTTCAAGATTCGTAAGTTTGGTGAAAATAATTTTTTTTTAACTGAAAATTCAACTATGTTTTGGAAAATTCATATTCTGGGATTTAAACATTGGCGAGAAACTGATTTTTTTTTAAATTTAAAAATTCTACAACTCAGTTAAAGAAAAACGAATAAAATAAGTAAAAATCAAACTATTTAAATGAAATTTTTTGTAATTTTTTTGAAAATTTAACTGTTTAGCAGAAAGGTAATTTTTTCGTTCAAAATTTAACTCTGTTTTGTACGGAATTTGTCTTTTTAGCATGAGAATTCAACATTTTAGTTGAAAATTGTTGTCCTTCTTGACTGAAAAATCTGTTTTGGTATCAAATTTAATTCTTTCGTTAAAAATTAACTTCTTTCTTGAAAATTCGTTTTCTTTTGCTAACACATTAATGTTTTTAACTGCAAATTCAGTTATTTAATTTTTTATTGAAAAGTAATTTTTTTATCTAAAAATGTAACTGGTCTGATTTTGGTTGAAAATTCACATTTCCGGGTGAAAAATTTAGCTGCCTTGTAGAAAATTTGCCTTTTCGATTTGAAGATACAACAATTTGGCTGGAATTTGTTTCTTCCTTCCCTAAATAATTTGTGTTGGTAGACAATTTATCTCTTCTGTTAAATATTAACTTTTTAGTTGAAAATTAATTTCCTTGCTCGCTAAATTATCTTTAAAATTCGTTTTCTTATTGAAAATTAATTTTTCCAACTAATAATTTAGCTATTTAATTTTTAGTTCAAAATTCATGTATTTTGTTAAAAAATTTTTTTTAAAATAAAATCAATCTTCTTTGTTGAAAATTCATCTTGGTGTTTGAAAACGTACTGCTTTGTATAAAATTGAATTATTTTATTAAAAATAAGTTTTTTTCTAAATTCCTCTTTTTTTGGTAGATAATCGATCTTTTTTGGTTGAAAATTGATGTTTTTTAATTAAATAGTAATATTTGGCTGAAAATGGCTGTTTTATTAAAAACGCATATCCACAGGTTAAAAACTTACCTGTGCTGTGGAAAATTTGTCTTTTTGGCTTGAAAATTCAACTTTTTTGTAAAAAATTGCACCTGTTGATTAAAAATTAAACTAATTGGTTGAATATTTAGCTGTTTTGTTGAAAGCTCATTTTGTGGCTTAAAAGAGCAAAATTTTGGACAGAATTTTCATAAAAAAATTTAATTTCTACTAATACAGATGAAATTCACAAACTGCTTTTTTCCAACTCAGAATTAGATTGATAATATATATATATATAAACGTTTTTAACTTTTTTTTAAATCTCAGGCACGTGTCGACTTTCATAATTGCTCAAAATAATGCGTCACTCACATGTAAAAAAAAAAAATATATTATAAGATTACCTTTGACGCATCACCATAGGGGAAAAAATTTCCATATATTTTCTTGAATTCTTCCACGCTCAGATGTCCACTCGGACAATCCTTGAGGAAGCCTTTGTACCATTCTTGTATCTCCGCATCTGAAAAAAAATGATTTCATTCATTATTTCCAGTTCGAAAAAATTTCTTATTGTTATTGTTCAGATAATTCAAGAAAAAAATTTAAAACTTTTTCATTTATTTATTTCAACCAATAAAAAAAAGATAACTTTTTAACAAAATACGTGCATTTTTAACAGAATAATTAATTTTTTAGCAAAATAGTTAAATACTTGAATATTCTGTCTACAACAAATAATTTTAAATCAAATGGTCGAATTGTTTAGCAAAAAATATTCAATTTCAACAAAAGCATTTGCGTTTTCAACCAAATAATTAAATTTTCTAGGCACATGGTTTAATTTTTACTAAGAAAGTTAAATTTTCAACCAAAAATTAAAAATTTTAATTTTTACTAAAAAATAGAAAAGTTATATTTTCAGAAAAAATAAAAAACTTACACTTTCAGTCAAATAAATTAATTTTCTACAAAAAAAGCGAATTTTCAACAAAATAATCAAATTTTCAATTAAGATACATCACTTTTTAACAAAATATTTCAACATTCAACTGAAAAGATGCATTTTTTACTAAAATAGTGAATCTTTAAAAAGAATAGTTAACAAAATACTTAAATAATTAAATTTTCAACTAAAACTAATTAATTTCCTACAAATAATAGACATTTTTAACTCAAAGAAATTACTTTTTAAAGCAAAAAGTCAAATTTGCAAGTAAACAAGATTCTTTAATTGAGAAAAATTTTTTTTTAATCAAATTGTTGATATTCCAAGCTATAAAGATGAATATTCTATAAAACAGTTAAATTTTTAACCCAAAAATATTAATATTCAACAAAAAAGTTAATTCTCTATAAACTAGTTATTTTCCACAAATTTTCAAAAGATAGTTAAGTTCCCAATCCAAAAAACAAATTTTCAACAAAACAATTACATTTTCAAACCTAAATATAAATTTCTAACAAAAAAGTTACTTTTTAACAAAAACAGATAGAAATTTCAAAAAAGAATATTAGTTTTCAACCAAAAAAGGTGCAGTTTCCGTTTAAAAATGAAATGAAATTAATTTTTCATGCAAAAAGATATATTGGCAACTAAAAAATATTTTTCAATTAAGGAAGAAGAAAAAAATTTCCAGAAAATTTTTAATATTTTAAACAATAAAAATGAATTTTCGACAAAAAAGTGGAATTTTCAACCCGAAATATAAATATGAATATTTAACGAAAAACTTAATTTTCAAACAAATAGTTAAATTTTCCATTAAAGAGTGGAATCTGGAAGCAATTGAAATTAGTTTTTAAACCAGATAAACGAATTCTAAAGAAATGGTTAAATTTTCAATCAAGAAAGATTTCAGTTGATTTTTCAACATAAAAATATTTATTTTCAATCAAAGTTAATTTCTTAAGAACGTATTTGAATTTAAAGTTTTTAAAAAAGTATTTTTAAACAAAAGAAAATTCATTTTTACAAAATAGTTCAACTTCCAAACAAAAGAGATGAATTCTGAATAAAACAAAACAAAAAATAGCAGACTTTTCAAATAACAAGAAATAACTCTTAACCAAAAAAGATGAATTTTCAATCAGAAATGGAAAAATTAACTTTTAAGGTAAAAAAATTAATTTTTTTTTAATGTAGATCAATTTTCAACCTAGTAGTTGAAATTTCGACCAATAATGATTAATTTTTGAAAAAATGGAATAATCCAATTTTAAGGTAAAAAAATTAATTTAAAAAAAACTCAATGACTGAAATAAATCTTTCGAAAAAATGTTTTCTTAACAAATTAATTTAACTTTCAACAAGGTAGTTCAAATTTTCAATCAATAAAGATTAATTTTCGACAAAAAACAATTTAATAATTAAATTTAGTTAATATTTCTACCATAAAAATATTTTAATTTTAAATCAAGAACAGTTAAACTCAACCAAAAAAGACCAATTTTCAAAAAAATCATTTAAAAATATGAATAAAATTTAGAAACAAATAATATTTTTAATGCAAAATATAGTTGCCAGGAGGAAGGTAATACAAAAAATTTAATTTTCCTCGAAATCATATTCAAAGACAAAAATCATAATGTTATAACACTTTGAAAATAGAATCTTCTATAAACGGAAGAATAAAACATTTTCAAAACTTGAAAATTTATTATCCTTCAAGTTATTTAAAGTACCTCTTACAGAAATGCCCAAACTTTTTCCAAACATTTTTCAAAATCAAGGTTCTGCCTGACCTAAGGCCACCCTGAATATACTTCTTTTTAATATTTCAAATGGTAACAATTTTCACTGAAGGATTACGAGAATGGCTTGGAAATTAGGTTCTAAATAAAAAGAAACAAAACACTTGCGTCTCTAATTCATGCAACGATGCAAATACAAATTTTCACGTCGTTACACCTGACCTTCTTTTCCGATGTTATCACATAATGCAAAACAAGTTCCGTAATAAAGAAATGGTGCAGCGTTATGAGGTTATTAATAATTCAGAAGTTTTTCTCCCAGCGGGTTGCGATTTGAATGTAGTATTGCGTGCATCCAATTTTAGGAAATTATTTTTAAATCGAGGAAACCTCCCTACAGTAGATAATGCGACCAAAAATAATATCTAATTAAGAACATAAATAAAAGAAAAGTAATAAATCGTAATTTTAATTTATGAACTGGTCGAAACAGAAGTTTTATATCTTTCTTAAAAAGTCACATATTTAAAAAAATCCATCGTGGTTTGAAAGTTTGATTCATTACCTTTAAAATGCAATTGGCTTTGTTAAAAAGAATTGAAAATTGAGAGCTTTATAGAAAAAAAACAATCATTATATTTTTTTCATATTTTTTGCATCCAAAAAACGTGTTAAATTTTTTAAGGAAGTTGTAGACTTAAAAAATCAAAATGAAATAGATGCTTATTTGTATTTTCTTAGAAATGAGCCCAAGAGGACATTTTTTTAGAGCCGTTTTAAAGTTATAATATTTTTTTGAAAAAATCAACACTATTTCAATACTGATTATCTTGGAATGTATGCATTATAGAACGAAACTCCAATTTAAACAAATGTTAATTTTAACATTTAGAATAAGTACTTGGAAAGAAAAAAATAATGTTGGGAAATTTTTTTTTCATTTTTCACCATTTTATTTGATTTTTGCTTGAATTAATATTTTCTAACTTTTATACACAAAATAATACAGTTAACAGATTCGTAACGTTTTTTTTATGTATAAAAATTTAAAAATATTAATTTAAAAAATAAAATGGTAAAAAATGAAAAAAAATTGTTTTCCAAAATTATTTTTTCTTCACAAATGCTTATTGTACATGTTCAGTGTTAAAAAAGTGTATTTTTTCAAGAAAAATGACATAACTTTAAAAGGCTATATATATATATATATATATGTGTGTGTGTGTGTGTGTGTGTGTGTGTATACATAGCATTTTTAATCGAAGAAAAAAAATTGTATACTAAAAATTTTTCCATATAAAATAATAAACAACAAATTAAAGCATTCAAAGTGAAACACTTGAATTTCAAACTTTTAAAATTGAAATTTGAAACTTTTCAATTCCAAAATTGTTTTTCAAATGCTCAAAAATTTATACTTACCAAATGGAAGGTACTAACACTTATCAATTAAAAATGTTGAATAAAATCCAAATAAACTGCAAATTTCAGAACTTTTATCAATTATAGAGTTCAAAGATTCAGATTAAGTTCCAAGAATATAAATTCACGTTAACATTTTCAATAGTCTAAAGTAAAGAATCGAGCAATGAATTTTAAAAATGTTCAAAATTGTATTATTTTAAGTAATTTTAAGCTAGACACATTAAAAATTAAAAAATAATTTTTTTAACTTAACAGTTCTTAAATTAGAAGTTAAATTTTTTTTATTTGAAATAGTTTAGGTATCCTTTATTTAAAATTTTATTTCAAAATCTTGAGAAATCTAGAAGTAGTTTAAAATTTTTCCAAATTCAAAATAATTTTTAAATTTTTTTTCGGAACTTTTAAATATACTTCAAAATGAATTGAATTGTTTATATAACTTGTAGAAAATCCTGCACACTTAAAAAAAATTTTAATTTATAAATAAAAATAGAACACTTCTTATTTGTAAAAATATTAGAGTAATTTTAAGAGATATTTAGAAGTTCTAAAAAGATTTGAATTAAATTTAGAACTTGAAATTATTTCAAATGTTATGGAAGATTTTAAGGATTTTTTTTTAATTTGCAGGATTTTCAAAAATTGTAGGAAAATTTAAATTAATTTTAAAATATATTTAGAAGTTCTGGAAAAATGTGCACAAACTTCGTTTATATTACTTGAAATAATTTCTAGTTTTTAATTAATTTTGAATCTTTTTAAAACTTCTAAATATCTCTTAAAATTACTCAAATTTTTCTACAAATAATAAGTGTTCAACTGTTATTTATGCGCCAAAGTTTAACAATTTCACTTATAAATTAAACACTTTTTAAATAGAACAATTAAAATTGTAATGCTAAAAGTTTAAAGTTCTTCGAAAATCTAAAGATTCAAAGTTTTCTATGTGAAATAATTCAGTTTCTAATTGTTTTCTTTTAAATATTTGATTTCAATTTACTCGTCGTAAATGAACAGTGAAATATTGCTAAATATTAAATACTTATTCTATTTCTAAATTAAGACATTTCAAATTGAATGGGATAAAAATTAAATAATTTAAACTCACAATATTTTGCATCCAATAAAAACCTTTAATTATGACTATATTATTATCGATTTATTTTTAAGTTGAAATTAGTAAAATGCACCTTTACATTTTTCAATGGCTAAAAAAATTAATAGTAATAATATATTATTAAATTTATTAATTACATTTAATATAAAAAATAATATAAAGGAAGACCTGAAACTCTGAATCAAAAATATATTATTGATAAATCATAAAAAGTTTTATTTAAAAATAAAATTATGGGAATTAATTATATATTAATTTCAATTCGTATTGAGACTTTTGGATTAAAACAGTTACAATCTGGAAATTCTCAAATTTTGAACGGATCTACAATTGTTTGTTCAAATCAATTATTGTTTAGATTTCTATACTTAGAATACAGATAAAGTTGAAAAATGATTTATTTATATTTACAGTTAATTGTTTAAATCTCCAAAACTGCAACTTCAATTATTTTAAAAACTGTTAAAATCGAACTCGGGCATGTATTTCTTCTGGAAATTCATAAAAATCCCGCTTTCCCAGGCCGACAGTCACCTTGTTTTTTTATAAAAAAATATTCGATTTTAATAACTTCTAATTTTTAATTTTTTTAACCTTTAAAACTGCATACGAAAATTCTTTAAATTAAAATATATGTTTAAAAATTAAAAATCTAAAATGGAAAATTTTTAAAGTGAAAGATTTTCGAATTAAGAATTCTAAACTAAATGATATAAGAATCTATAAACATCACAATTTAACAAATTATTTAAAAACGGTTGAAATCAAAGTTCGACAAAATTTTTATTCTAAAATTTTTGTAAAATTCCCGGTCAAAGAATAAATTCACTGTCATTTCCCGGTTTCCCCGGTGTCATAAAATTCCCGGTCATGAAAAAAATACAATGAATATTTTTTTTCCTTCGAAAAACTCAATTTTCAATTTCTTTTGAGCAAGCTGAATGCATTTAATAGGTAGATTTAGAAATATGAATTCAATTCAAAATTTGTTGTCTTTTTTTTTTGGAGAATAATTATTTTGTATTTAAAATTATTTTGCCCCCATTTTAAAGTCGTATCCATTTCCTAATTATAATTTTCATTAGTAGTAGATCAAAATTTGCCCTCCCATGAATCAATGTGATTTAAAAGGAAACTTGAACTCGAAAACCTTGGATTTAATATTTCGATATAAGGCTCTTCGAATATCACTCTAAGTATCGCGAGTCGTAAATAAGAAGCAGATTTAGGGCCAGAAAATTTTCATTTCTCGCCATTGTTATTACGAACTGGGATTTACGAGAACGAAATTACAGCTCTTTCAGCTCGGCAATAAAGTAAAATGAAAGCTCGTTCTTTTCTTTATCGAAAATCTCGCATTAATTATTGAAAACCTGATTGCTTACATACTGCATTCAAATTGCTTTAAATGGCTGTTTTCACTCTATTCCTTGGATTTTTAGAGAATTTTATAAATCGCCATTTCCCAAAAAGGAATTTTAATTTTAAAAATGTATTCCTGAAAGAGAAATTTTAGGTTTTTAAATTAAATCATGAACAAAAACTTAGAACATCTTAGTTTACGGAATGTAAAGACTGTAGGTAACGATAAAACAATTGTTG
Organism: Belonocnema kinseyi; assembly: GCF_010883055.1. Lineage (NCBI taxonomy): Eukaryota > Metazoa > Arthropoda > Insecta > Hymenoptera > Cynipidae > Belonocnema > Belonocnema kinseyi. The sequence continues at coordinate 123,303,007 of NC_046658.1, forward strand.
GCACTGGTGATAACAAAATTACCAATACCGACAAATTTTACACAAAATATAGATTTCTCATGAATTTGAAATAAAAATGGGTGGCTTTTTAATTCGATTTTTGAAAATGAATTTAGTGTATTTTAAAGCAAAATTTTCAATTTTTCAGAATTATAAAATTTAAGAAAAAATTCGAAAAAGTTTGAATAATTTAATTTTAATTTTGAATGATTTTTAATTATATAAAATTTATTATAAGAGAATATTTAAGAAGAGTCCAAAATATTCAGAGAGATTTCCAAACTTATCAAAAATGAATCTAAAGGATCAGAAATAATAAAAAACTTCAAACAAATATAGAATTTTGAAGATTTACAAACAAAATTTGGAAGTATTTAAAAGACTTTGATAGGTTAATTTTGAAAGTTAAAAATTCATCATTTTAGTTTAGAATTTTTCGGCAGGAAATTATCTACTTGGTCGAAAATACATCTTTTTGGTTGAAAATACAATTAATTGGTGAGAACTTTAAATACTTTCGTATAAGATAATTTTTTTGTAGAAGATTCATCATTTTAGTTTAATTTTTGGTGTAGAAAAATAATCTACTTGATAAACAATTCAATTGTTTCCTTGGAAATTAACTTCTTTGTGAAAAATTCAAATTTTTTAGTAAAACAAATAGTCTTTTTTACCAAATATTTAATGTTTTTTGTTTAAAAATACAACTGGTAAAAAACTAATCATTTCTTTCTGAGGATTCAAATATTTGGTTAGAAATTATTTTTTGAAAAAATCAACTGTTTTT